>NC_083762.1:7467438-7527999 GCF_963514075.1 Conger conger | reverse complement strand
TATGCCCCAGGCTGCAATATTCTTGCAGGCCAAAGGTACTAAAAAAAACTCTTTATTGTCTTGAGGGGCATCAGAAAATGGAAGTTTAAGAAAGAAAATATAAGCCAAAAAGCAGCGGGTATTTTGGGGGAAGGCAATAATCTTTCATTAAATTGGGTGATTTCGAAATGTAATTTAACCCCTGGGGTCATCTGGAGTCCAAGAATAATGGAACGGCATGGGTACTTTCTCTCCATTCCCTCCTCATTTCCCAGTCTACTTGAGCACGTCCATGGTGGTTGAACCATTAGTGGCTCAAGGGCTTATGGGATATTACACAGCAAACGGGCCAGAAACCTGGATATGCACTGCTGTGGTTGTTGTGACACACTCAGTGACCTCTTTATTATGTTGATTTGTACACCAGTTTGTCAATCATGTGGAAGCAACTGAATGAAATCAAGCATGCAGACACGGTCAAAAGGTCCCGCTGTTTTTCAGACCAGATGTCAGAATGGGGAAGAAATGTGATCTAAGTGACTTGGACCGTGGAATTATTGTTGGTGGCCGACAGGGTGGTTGGAATATCTCAGAAACTGCTGATCTCCAGGAATTTTCACACATTCTCTCCAGAGTTTGCAGAGAATGGTGCAAAAAAACAAAAGCTTAAGCTTTGTCGAGAGAGAGAGAGAGAGAGAGAGAGAGAGAGAGAGAGAGAGAGAGGGGAATCTTGAAAGGTCCCTCTTATTCTGCCCAGGCCAGGTGTAATGACTCGCATTTGCCTCGCCACAGCCCCCTGCTGGCCGGCCACTGCAACTACCGGATGAGGCCGGGATAAAGCACCGTGTAATAGAGCTTGCTGAGAGGACTGCAGAGTCAGCAGCGCTAGTTACAGAAGGACTGGGAAAACCAATTCAGAAGACTGATCGACTGCAGAATTGTGAATGAGAAGACAGGACTCTGGGATACTGCTTGGAGTCTTTAAACAGGGAGCTCCATCTACGTTCCCACGTGAAATGCAAGAGAATGATGCCTGAGAGCTGGGTGAACATACATGAATTAAACTAAGACTGAGGACACCGGTAAATGCAATTCACCAGACGGATGCTAATGAACACGGGTAGTATGTGGGTATGTGTGTGTGTGTGTGTGTGCGGGGGACGGGGGGGGGGGTAATGTCTGTGCGTGTGTGTTGTATGCTCCACCATTGTGGTATCAATACACCCACACCGCACAAAGAGAGACTGGAGTGTGGAGGACTGCAGTGTGATTAACGGACAGTGTATCTCCACTCTTTCACAAATATTAATAGCTCTATTGTTTTGGTTACCCCCCTCTCAAAAGGCTTCATAGTAATGTTTTATTTTCTCTCTTGAAATTACAAATGCAATAATTATATAAAAGATTTCATTAAAATTAATCTGACCTCCCAAGAGGGGGGAGGGCGATGGTGGGAAAAAACAGCTCCAGGGCTGCAAAAGAGCTCTCTCAGGGCACAACCATAAACACACACACACACGCACATATATACACACACACACATACACACGCACACGGATACTTACACATACACACACACACATGCATACCTACACACACACGCACATGCATACCGATACCTACACACACACACACACACACTCACACACATACCTACACACACACACACTCACGCACACGCATACCTACACATACACTCACACACACGCACACGCATACCTACACACACACACACGCACACGCATACCTACACATACACACACGCACATGCATACCTACACACACACGCACGCACATGCATGCCTATACGTACACACACACACACACACCCTTCTCCACTACTGTACATCACTGTGTTGCACATGCACACACATCAGTGGTCCTATAAGAGAGACACATTGATCTTTGTGGAAGCTTCATTCCCTCATCTTTACACTTCACTTCTTAAGCCTAATTTACATGTGCACAATTCCCCCGATCCCACTGCCTGCTCCCCAAACACCCAAAACGGAATTTGCCTCTTCCACTTAGTTCCCATCTCTACCACTCTATCTATCTCTATTCATCTCAATCTCTCTCATTTGCCCATTTACAGTCTGTCTGTCTCATCTTACCCACTCCCCCCCCCCCCCCTCTCCCTCTAGTCCCCAAATGGGAGACGTGAGTTTGTGAACACACAGATTAAACTGCACACTTGTGTGCTAGAGATTCATTTATTTATTAATGTATTAATTTATATGGGGTAGGTTGACTGATCACACATGCTCTTTTGCAGGAATGCCCAGTCAATGTGTTTGAACTAGGGCTTTGGGATTGAACTCCACACTGTGTGTTACAGATTTGTGATTGAACTCAACATTTTGTGTTAGAGCTTTTGAACTGAACTCCACACTGTGTGTTATGGCTTTTGAACTGGACTGCACACTGTGCGCTAAAGATGTGGGTTTGAACTGCACACTGTGTGCTAAAGATGTGGGTTTGAACTGCACACTGTGTGCTAAAGATGTGGGTTTGAACTGCACACTGTGCGCTAAAGATGTGGGTTTGATCTGCACACTGTGTGCTAAAGATGTGAGTTTGAACTTCACACTGTGCTAAAGATGTTTGGTTGAACTGCACACTGTGTGCTAAAGATGTGGGGTTGAACTGCACACTGTGTGCTAAAGATGTGGGTTTGAACTGCACACTGTGTGCTAAAGATGTGGGTTTGAACTGCACACTGTGTGGGTTTGAACTGCACACTGTGTGCTAAAGATGTGAGTTTGAACTTCACACTGTGTGCTAAAGATGTTTGGTTGAACTGCACACTGTGTGCTAAAGATGTTTGGTTGAACTGCACACTGTGCTAAAGATGTTTGGTTGAACTGCACACAGTGCGCTAAAGATGTGGGTTTGAACTGCACACTGTGTGCTAAAGATGTGGGTTTGAACTGCACACTGTGTGCTAAAGATGTGGGGTTGAACTGCACACTGTCTGCTAAAGATGTGGAGTTGAACTGCACACTGTGTACTAAAGATGTGGGGTTGAACTGCACACTGTGTGCTAAAGGTGTGGGTTTGAACCCATGGCTGGGCCTGCAGGGGCGTTGGCATGCAGTGACTCGCGACTCCAACCCTTCAGGAAGAAGACAGCATCTTAACTCTTTGCATATTTAAGAGCCGGGGGCCAGAAGATAAACAAACACTGGTGTGCCTCTTGTGATGAGTGCTAGCATGCTATGGCTCAACAACTAAGTAAAGAAACCAAACATCTTCAAACAATGTTACCCACATTATTTGCCGGTTGTGTAGCTGGGTTGGAACGCAATTGAAGGATCTACAAAAGAAGTGAAAGATTGCAAGCGAAGAACTCTTTACTCTTTCGTCTAACAAAAATCTTTTTCGCATCAGCAGTTTTCCAAAGCAAGGGGGACCATCGATTTCCACATTAAGAAGACATTTATACTAATGTGGTTTACAGGCATTGTCGAGACAGCGCATTGATTTCGCTAGACATGTAGACACTACAAACGTATTGCCAATCAGGGCAGCAAATTAAACACGGCCACACAACAGAGCTGACGATAAGAGGGGTAGGGGAGGCAGCAGAGTGATTATGAAGCATGACCAATACCACGCCCAGTATAAAGACATTTCCACACAGAGACCACAGATATGGGAAGCGGTACTGGGCATGCTCTGAAGACCACACTCCAACCCCCACCCCCCCTCTCCACACTTCAATCTTCTCTATATTTCCCAGGGGAAACATGCAAGGGCAGGTTCTATTATAGGACAAGCAGGGGGTGAGGGCAGTATTTTAAATGTGAACAGAACTGCGGTATTGCTGTCGTCTTTGATGCTTCTTCATGGATGGATATACCGTCGGTGTGGTATCCATTTCTCACACCACTAACCCTGGCTGACAGTGTTCTCAATGGCCTCTTTGACAAGGTGTTTCAAAGGGAACACAGATAAAAGCCACAGATAAGACTCCAGGTATTGATGCAGGTCAACTGTGTGTGTGTGTGTTTGTATGTGTGTGTACAGGTGTGCACAGGCCTGCAGGCACGCATTTGTAATGTGTGTGCATGTATCTATGTATCTATGTATATCAAGTATTTGTAAATGTGTGTGTGCGTGGATGTCTCCATCTCCACGTGTGTGTCTGTGCAGAAGCACATGTACATGTTCTTGTGTATGTGTGTGTACATACAGTATGCATGCATATGTGTGTGTACATGTGTGTGTCCAGGTGTGTGCGTGTGTGTGTGTGTGTGTGTGTGTGTGTGTGTGTGTGTGCATTTGTGTGCGTATGTGTATGTATATGTATATGTGTGTGTCCGGGTGTGTGCATGTGTGTGTGTATGTGTGGGTGTGTATGTGTGTGTCCAGGTGTGTGTATGTGTGTGTACATGTGTGTGTGTATGTATATGTGTGCACGTGTGTGTGTATGCGAGTGTGTATGTGTGCGTGCGCCTGTGTGTATATGTGTGTGTGCATGTGTGTGTGTGTGTGTATGTGTGTATGTGAGTGTGTATATGTGTGTATGTATGTGTGTGTGTGTGTGTGTGTATGCGAGTGTGTATATGTGTGTGTGCATGTGTGTGTATATGTGTGTGTGTGTGTATGTATGTGTGTGTGTGTATGTATATGTGTGTGTGTGTATGTGTGTGTATGTATGTATGTGTGTGTGTATGTATATGTGTGTGTGTGTATGTGTGGGTATGGGTGTGTGTGTGTGTATGTATGTGTGTGTGTGTATGTGTGTGTATGGGTGTGTGTGTGTGTGTGTGTGCATGTATGTGTGTGTGTATGCGTGTGTGTGTGTGTGTATGTATATGTGTGTGTGCATGCGTGTGTGTGCATGTATATGTGTGTGTGTGTGTGTATGTATATGTGTGTGTGTATGCGTGTGTGTGTGTATGTATATATGTGTGTGTGTGTGTATGTATATGTGTGTGTGTATGGGTGTGTGTGTGTGTGTATGGGTGTGTGTGTGTATGTATATGTGTGTATGTGTGTATATGCGTGTGTGTGTGCGTGTGTATGGGTGTGTGTGTGTACACTGTACGTGCGCAGCTCTTCTCTGCGTGACTAAGTGGGCACACAGAGGAGCAGGGGCCGGTCTCTGTGGGGATAATTGGGTGTGCTTACGGGGGGCCCCCTGCTGCTCCCCTGCACGGCGCATTGTGAGGGAGAGGTGACGGGGTGCTGGCTCACAATAAAGGAACCCTGGCTGGGTAATCTCCATGAGACCCACACGTCTCCGCTCACCGCCTCCCCACACAAATGGGCTCTTTAGGAGGGACACGAGACCTCTCTTTGTGCTCACACACTGCCAGTTAGGTCCTCTCCGGGGGTCCTGGAGACAGGGGGTGCAGATTAGTCGGGCGGGGGAGGGGGGGCGGGTGTTTGTACACAGTCCAGTGGGACCTGGGGAGGGGGGCGGTTATGTACACTCCTGTGGGAGGATGTAATGTAATACTCCACGGGCGAAAGTAAAGTGCTGAATTATTGAGATGAACGAGCAGCCTCTCCTGTCGGACCGCGTTGGTTTGGTGCATTCTGAGTCATACACACCCCCCTGTGGATTTAGGTAGAGGCCCACCCATAACAAAATAAAGGTGCCACGGTCTTAATTCCAATGCCGTTATTTAACTGCCAACATTCTGGTTTCGTCAGGGCACTGACACAGCAATCAACTGGCACACATACACTCACTAAGCCCTTTCGGTATTAGATATTTATTAGACCTATTTTTTTACTCATTGGTTTTCTGCTGCTGTAGTCTATCCACTTAAGAGGTTTGATATGTTCAGAGATGCTCTTCTGCGTACCACTGTCGTAATGCGTGGTTATTCCTTATTCGCTATTTGTTACTGTCACCTTCCTGTCAGCTTTGACCAGTCTGGCCCTTCAATAACAATGCCGGACAAGTGCGGAAAGGTGACAGAGTGAACACAGACAGGTACAGACATGTGACGGGGTGAACACAGACAGATACAGACAGGTGACAGGGTGAACACAGATACAGACAGGTGACAGGGTGAACACAGACAGATACAGACATGTGACGGGGTGAACAGACAGGGACTGACAGGTGACAGAGTGAACACACACACATGCACTCCCACACACACACACACACACACACACACGTGGCACACACACAAGTGCAGGTACAATGCAGAGAAAATGAAGATGTTGAGCCTTCTGAAGAGTAATGAATAAATAACTGCGGAACGCACTCCCCAACAACATGCACAGAGGCACATTTCCCTCACATTTCTCTCTTTCATCTCCCAGATTCTTCTCTTATTCCTTCACACCTTTGATGGCCTTGCCAAGAAAGCAAACTGAGATCTTCCTGAAACAACTGTAATTAGGTTTCATTTCACAGTAAAAAGGTGTTGTGTCTAATGTGTGTGATTTGAGTGTGTCTGAATACATTTCAGGCATGGTTTTTCTACTACAGTACGGACACACATAATCCTTTACTCTAAATTTAAAAAAAAGATTAACACTGACTGACAGCACCAAAACTACACAGCCATATCACAACGTCTTGACTCTTCCAGAATTCGAAAACTGTTATAGGGATGCATTCAAAGTTTTTTTTCTGACTTTAACAATGTGTTTTCTTGAACAGTTTAAGTCGCTTACATAACGTATGTAGCCCAAACTAATTAGAATTATATAAAAAGTTCAAGTTTCCTTTTACTAAAAAAAGTACAGTATCTATAATTGTCATCTTTAGTTTACGCCAGCTTTAATTTATGTCAAAAGGAGACACAACGTTCTACCAGAGCAGTGCTGCCCTGCTCATCCGTCAGATCCAGCGTACGTAGTGGCAGAGTCTCTAAGATCACCACAAGGCATATTTTTATCCTCAAGTTGTCATTTTCTTACAAAACAAAAAAAGGATGAAAAAATGGATGAAAGGAAAACAGAATGAGTGTGCTGTCTAAAATGTAAAAAAAACTGCAGAACTGTCTCAAAACACCACAGGGCGGAAGGAAAAAAAACAAAAACCAAAAAAACCACAAACAGCAACATTAGAGTGGGGGAGGAGGGGGGGGGAGAGAACTAATGAGACTCAAATAGACTTGGAGTAGTTCTGGAAAGACAGGAAAGCGTAATTAAAGGCACCCTCGGCCCCGGTGGAGGGCAGCACCAGTGACAGAAGCGCGGTTTTAAGTGCTTTTATTTGGGCTGCGACACAGAGAAAGCGGCGCACACAGTCCCCCTGATGAATAATGCAGCCCGCGGCAGAGAGGACTGAGTTGTGGGTTGGCACTGGGCCTAAAATGGGGGCGGAGGGGGGGCTGGGCTCACTAAAGTCAGGTCCTGACAGAGAAGACCTCAGTGATGCCGGATTGCCTCTCGTCATCAAGGCATCCGGAGCTGAAGGCCGGCAGTGCGGACGCATCAGGGTTTGGTTTATTAGCTTATCTGACAGGGTACATGCATATTAATAATATTTCTGTAAATGTGCCAGGATTGGCCAGGGAGGCTCATTTCCACCGGTATACCCTGGGGCTACACGTCTGTGGAACAGCCAGAGGAAGCCCACACGAACACGGGAGGAACGTGCGAACTCGGGATGGATTGAAAGGATTCGGCCTCCTGTTTAAGAGGTGCCAGGGCTAACCACCGCGCCGCCGTGCCGCCCTGACGACCGAGAGCAGACTCCTCTGAGTGACTCACAGCATTAACACCATCTCTGCCCTGCACGGTTTAACACTCTGACCAGGGCTAATGTAACCTGTATCAGTAAGCGCACACAGCCTCTCTCTCTCTCCGCTCTCTCTCTCTCACTCTCTCTCCCTCTCTCACTCTCTCTCTGCTCTCTCTCCCTCTCTGCTCTCTCCCTCTCTCCCTCTCTCTCTCTCTCCCTCACTCTCTCACTCTCTCTCTCCCTCACTCTCTCTCTCCCTCTCTCTCTGTTCTCCTCTCTGTTCTCTGCTCTCTCTCCCTCTCTGCTCTCTCCCTCTCTCACTCTCACTCTCTCTCTCTCCCTCTCTCTCTCTCTGCTCTCACTCTCTCTCTCTCTCTCTCTCGCTCTCTCTCTCCCTCTCTCTCTCCCTCTCACTCTCACTCTCTCACTCTCTCTCTCCCTCTCTCTCTCTGCTCTCTCTCTGCTCTCTCTCTCCCTCACTCTCTCTCTCCCTCTCTCTCTCTCCCTCACTCTCTCCCTCTCTCTCTGTTCTCCCTCTCTGTTCTCTGCTCTCTCTCTCTCCCTCTCTCCCTCTCTCTCTCTCGCTCTCTTTCTCTCTCACTGGCACGTACAGAACAGGGCCCACATGCCCACACACGGTCACAGGCGTCAGAAGGAGATGTGCACACTTTCTCACACACGCTCCCCATCTCACACATCTGCCCTCTCTTTCTTACACGTTGGGCTGCTGACACACTCCCACACATTAATGCATTTTCATATTAGACATGCAGTCAGTCTCTTTCACACCCGTACTAAGAATGTTCTCTCTTTATACCTCTCACATCCCCCTCTCTCTCTCTCTCTCTCTATCTCTTTCTCACATACACACACACACACACACACACACACACAGGACAAAGACACACCGCAACGCATCACGCTCCTCTGAAAAGCAGCGGAAACGGAAGGTTGGGTGATTTTTCAAAAAACGATAATCGGTAAGATGGGACTCTGCGGCCATTAGAAACACAAGAAAACGAGTTTAAAATAAAATGAGCTTGAAATTGGCTGAAATAGGATTAAGCTGCAGCCGTGTTCTGGCTGTCTGCTGATGACATCAGAGGGATGGTTCCTCTACAGCTCATGTATTTTGTTTAACTGCATTAGCCCTCCTGTCTCCCTCTGTTCCATCATCCAGGCCTGGAGCCTCCACTCACTCTTCCTCTGAAGCAGACACTCTCATTTAAAAAGAACAGACAAACAGCCGCCCTTCCACTGAGAACAATAACCGTAACAATAACCATAAGTTATATTTTTATAGAATTATAATTATACAATCATTACAATTCAGTGAGTACAATTCAAATGAATGAATGTGTCTACACTACAGTGATAACCATAAAACAGAGTGAGGACAATAATGATAGTCGTCATTCAAATCGCTTTCAGTGCAATTCTTTGGACTTATCTCCGAGAAACATGTCCAGCCAATAACTGCTGGGCAATGTTTGTAGCCAACAGGAAGTGGGCATGTGTGTGTGTGTTGACTGACAGGTGTGACAAAAACATTCTGTAGGCACTCACACAAAACCACAAAAAAGTAAGCCTGACTGACCTCACTTCCTCTCCTGCATTGGAGAGGGTGTAGAGCAGGGATCATGAAATCACAGTCCCTGAGGGCCGAGAACCGCTGGTTTTCCACCCTCCCTTTACCTGGGAGTCAGGTGTGAAGACAGTCTGGACAATCAATAGCATTAGTTATTCAGTTAATTACCTGGAAGAAAAGAAAACCAGGGCTGGCTGGATTTGGATTCAAGGACCGGATTTGATGATGCCTGGTGTAGAAGTTATGTAGTTCTCAGCCAGTGGTCTCCAACCCTGGTCCTGGAGAGCTACAGGGTCTGCTAGTTTTTGTTGTAACTCTGCACTTAATGGATCAATTAGAGCAGTTGACCTACGCAGTTAACGCACCTCATCTGGTTACCTGGGGGCTGATTTTAAGCTGAAGGTCTCCAGGACCAGGGTTGGAGACCGCTGTTCTAGGCCGGCTCCTGCACTTAAGGCTCCCTTATGTGAAGCCCTTCTGCTTCGGCGAATATCTGGCTGTGTCAATGGATAACATGTAAAACACACGGTATGCCAGTCACCCCAGATAAGGGGGTCTGCTCAGCAAATAAATCATTATAATGACTGTTATTAATGTCCTGTAAGGTGGAAAACTGCACTGGTAAAAGGTGGGCGGAGACAGAACTAATTCGCCTCATAACACCCGGTACAGTCTGCCGACGCCACTCCACTCTGCGGAGAAGTAAAAGTGCTGAAGGCCCGTTTATAAAAATATGTTGCTGCCTGGACTGAAAGTGACCGTGCTGCTGTCACAGGGTAATTCCCAACACGGACCGCACCACCCACTAAAGCCCCGCTTTCTCACAGGAGAGGGGGTGGACAGAACGGCTGGTCGTGATAGCTCTCAGAACGGCACTCTTTCCTGATCGTTGAAATTACTTTGATTAATTTAACCTTTATTTAGCCGCCCACGTCGGAATCTTTTTCAAGAAAAGGAGCGATGGATTACAGACCCTATACAATTACGACATTTAACATCGCAGCAAACAACAATGTTCAAAGTTTCACATGTGGTTACACAGGAATAGTCTAAATTACAGCATTAATTAAGTATTTACAAAGCAAAACTTATCTCTTGCTTTAAAACCATTTAATGGGACAGGTGCCTTTAAGTTAAGCTCTTACTGGAGCTGAATCGACACCGAAGGAGGTGAGAACTGGAACGTTTTTTTACCAACCTCATATGTTCTTTTACAGCCTGGCCCTGTTTCAGCTGCCTCGTCTCTGGCGCAGACAGTAAAACACTGTTCTGTGAGCGATGCTGGTCATTTCCATGTGTCCCATTTCCAATAAGGCGCCGGCATTAATATGTCTGTAGATAAAACTGTCTCAGCGGCCTCCTAGAAACACTGCATGAAGGGGCATTCAGTTTATGGGTGGCCCCTCTATTTGCCAGCAGTACCCCTGAGGACAGTAATGTTCATTGATATTTTGGACAGTCGGTGCAATAAAGTATACACAGAACTGAAGGAAATGCATTTCTGCCATATAATCTGTATACGGTATGTTTTCATCAGTGCATTACATTGCTTATGCATCTACGTAGTATCTGTATTCAGTAAACCCTGGAACGGGAGGTCTGCTCCCAACTGTCCACTTATCTTCTCCACAACAATCTCCATGACCCCAACCAGTCTGGCTTCAAGAGTGGCCACTCCACTGAAACCGCCCTGCTCGCGGTCACTGAGGCACTCCACTCTGCTAAAGCAAAATCCCTCTCCTCCGTCCTCATCTTCCTCGACCTGTCAGCCGCCTTCGATACAGTCAACCATGAGATTCTGCTCTCATCGCTGTCTGGGATGGGTGTCACAGGTTCTGCACTCGCTTGGTTTTCCTCCTACCTCTCTGGTCGCTCCTACCAGGTGACTTGGAGGGGCGCACTCTCCGACCCTCAACCCCTACGAACTGGAGTCCCGCAGGGCTCGGTTCTTGGGCCTCTCCTCTTCTCGCTATACACCATGTCCCTTGGTTCTGTTATCTCTTCCCACGGCTTCTCTTATCACTCCTACGCTGATGACACCCAACTCTTCATTTCCTTCCCCCCCGACACCCAAATCACCACACAGATCTCTGCCTGCTTGGCTGATATCTCTGCGTGGATGACTTCCCATCACCTGAAGCTCAACCTTGCCAAAACTGAGCTTCTCTACATCCCTGCTAAGTCCTCTCCGTCAATCGACCTCTCACTGACTGTGGAGGACTTTGTAGTTTCCTCCTCCCGTACGGCAAAGAATCTTGGGGTGACTCTTGATAACTGCCTCTCCCTGGCTCCACAATTATCCTCCACTGCCAGAACCTGCAGGTTCTTTCTGTATAATATACGCCGCATCCGTCATCTCCTGACGGAGAAAGCCACCCAGCTCCTAGTCCAGGCGCTCGTCATTTCCCGCCTGGATTACTGCAACTCCCTCCTAGCCGGTCTCCCAGCGTGCGCCATCAAGCCCCTCCAGCTGGTCCAGAATGCTGCAGCCCGCTTGATCACCAGTCAGCCCAGGTCGGCTCATGTCACCCCGCTTCTCATTGGCCTCCACTGGCTTCCTATTGCCGCACGCATCCGATTCAAGGCCCTAGTGTTGGCATTTCAGGCTGCTAAGGGGACTGCCCCACATTACATACAATCCCTGATCACTCCCTACTCCCCAGCTAGACCACCCCGGTCTGCCAGCTCTGGTCGCCTTACGGTTCCCTCTCTACGGGCACCTGGCGGTCGAGCTGCACGTTCACGCCTGTTTTCCGTTCTGGTTCCTCAGTGGTGGAATGACTTGCCTACCACTGTCAGGACAGCAGAATCCCTCCCCCTATTTCGACGCAGACTCAAAACACACCTCTTCAAACTCTACCTTAGTCCTCCCTCCTGATTTACCCCGCCCCCCCCTTCTGATACCCCTATCCCTGTCTAACCCCCCCCCCCAAAAAAAAAAAAATAATAATAATAAAAAAAATAAAAAAAAATTGCACTTATGATGACGACTGTATGTTTAGAACAGCAGTCCAGGTGTATTTTCCTAGTTCTGGATGTGATGCTTTGACTTGTGGTAGAACCTATGCACTTGTAAGTCGCTTTGGATTAAAAGCGTCTGCCAAATGACTAAAATGTAAAATGTAAAATGTAAAATGTATGTAAGCTCCTCCCCTTTTGCTCGGTAAGTCTAAAGTGACCCTTCGGTGGCAGCCATTTTGTTTTTATAAAGCACGCTCACAAAATCCCCCCCCCCTCCCCGAACTTCCCCCAGTTTGTGAAACCAGAATCAAAGATGCTCCAATGGCAGCTCTGCCCCTGAGGCAGAACAAATTCCATTGGTTCATTCTCATTGGTGGGCGGGCCTATCTTTCAAACACTGCAGTCACGACTGCCAGCCAGTAATCCTCCGCCCCGAACCCCAAAAAACACACTAAAGCAACCCCACAGCGAGCAGTGAGCACACACTGTTCCTAAAAGCACCCGACCCTGCTCACACTCACCCTCACGTCACTCCCCCAAACGTACAGCCTGTGCGGGTTTTTTTGTTGTCGCCGTTAGACATTTAGAGTCGTTTGAAGACACCCGCTGAAGCAGCGGAGCAGCCGAGCAGCCGAGCGGCGGTCCGGGGCCGGGTGTGTGTGCGCGGAGGTGTGAGAGCCGCGGGGACTAATTAACACCGCTCGCCGCCGCCTGGCGGAGTGCGAGGAACAGCGTGAGCATGGCGCGAAGGATTCGGGGAAGGAGCCGTCCCCCCCCTTCCATCGCCGTGAGGAAGAGGCCATTTTGGGAGCCTGCTGCCGCGATTATTAATAACCCCATCCATTTCCATTTGTGCCACTCCGGCAAAATGAATTAGTCTAATGGGAATAATCCCATTGTCTGTCCAATTCCTCCCACTCCGACATTGCGGGAGATGGATGAGATTCCTTATTTGGGCGAGCAGCAAACAGCGGGTATTGCTAAGAACAACGGATAAGAGGCTTATGATTGAAAACGCGCTGATTACATCCAAACAAATCTGCGTAGAGATGCATATTCATTTAGGAGAATTTGCATCAAGTTTGAATCCATCATAATAACAACAGCGTCCCATGGACAGTGAAATCCAAGAATGATTCTAATCAAATGGAACCATTAAAATGACATAACAGATACTGTATATTGCACATAAAATACCCTTTTAATTTAACTGATAAAATGATGCAGAAGTCAGCCCGGCAAAAATAACAGAATAACAGCAGCAAAAGCTACATTAATAAGAGAGTGTGACATTCACATTGCATTGAAACATATGGAATATGAGTGAATTGTTCCTTATTGGAACAAATAAAGAAAAGACCAGCACACTTGTTCAATGCTAAAAAGATAATAATAATAATGGTATGGTTAATGGTGTGACCACAATGGTCTTCATCAGAACACTGCTTGTCTTTTGGAGCATCTAGTCTTTTATTAGTTCCCATATGTTCCTGTGACACAAAATACTTTTGTTTTTGTTATGCGTTTGTTTTTGCTATCACAGTGATCGAGGCAGAGCATTTCAGAAGTGTCCTAAGATCCAACCCAACGTGTGGACTGTGTGTTTTCCCTGGGCTGCTGTGTACACTCACACTCAGGGCCTTAGGGAGCCAGTACCTGGCTGTGAAACATGACCGGAACAAGCGAGGAGAACAAACCTGCCCTTACAGGAGCACTGAGGGCCTAATACAGGAGGAGAAAAACAGCTCAGCTGGTAGCTGGTTAACCAGTTCAAACCAGATCCCAGCTCGAAGTGGTTTAGCTGGTTGACCAGTTCAGACAAGCTCAAGCTAGGTTTTGAAAAAGCTGGTAGCTAGTTAAGCAGTTTAAACCAGATCCCGGCTCGATGTGGTTTAGCTGGTTGACCAGTTCAGACCAGCTCAAGCCATGTTTTGAAACAGCGTGAAACCAGCTACCAGCTCAGACAAGCTACCAGCACTAGCTGGTTGACCAGCTCATACCCAGCTAGACCAGTTTATGACAAGCTAAATTTTCAAGTTGTCAAGCTGGTCAAGCTGGTATAGCTGGATTTTACAGCAGTGGAGTCATGCCAAGCCACCTATGGAGGTCCTCAAAGCATGCGTCCATACACTGTACATATGTAATGCTAAAAAATAGCAAATGTACAACATTGTAAACAGCTTAAATGTAAATGACTATTTGCAGTGAAACACTGAAGTGCATGTAACAGTGGTTAGATATACAGTCTGCTACCATATTGCCATACGCTTAATATACTGTATTGTTACCATTAGTTAACATTCTGTATACCCCGCCTGTCCTAAGGGTAAAAAAGGACCCACCTTCACTAAACCCCTGAAATAAAGCAGCTTAATTGAATTTCTATTTTTCAAATGTCATCAAAAAGTTGAAACAAGATAATTTAGGGGGTTTTCTCTGCTGTTAAACATAGTGGCGGGTCATTTAGGACCCTTAAGACAACACAAGGGTTAAATGGCCAAGTTCTGGCAATCCATTTGCCAGTATTTAACCATAAAATGTACTATTTTTTCTATAAGTATGCGCACCATTGCAGATCATGAAATAATGAACCTGCTTGTTGAACAGGTGTTCGCTGTCCATGTTTATTTCTGAGTGTGTAGGTGGCACTAAAGCCTACAATTTGACAGGGTGCAATATCTTGTCATTACATTTCTGGGGTTTTTTCCACACCACCAGTGCTTCACGTGTGTGTGTGTGTGTGTGTGTGTCTGTACATATATAAATGCATAGAATACATCGTATCATTAAAATATGTGCTCTTGGCAGAGAAAAGGTTTCAGGACATCAAGTCTGTGATGAAGACCGCACACTGCCTGATGAATCCACTAATCACTGGTGGAATAACAGCAAGCGCTGCTGGGCCAAGCACAAAGCCAAAGCCTCAAAATGAAGGACTAACATCAGACCGTATCCAACGATCAGGGTTTCTATAGTCATTCTTACCATAGTGTGCAAAGACACCCAATTAGAAGATGTCTTCAGATCCAGATACACCCGTAATTATATTATATACCCACCTCCAATCCTTGGTTGGTTGCCCTCCCAACACAGCTCGGAGATCTGTCAGAGCGATGATAGCGAACTCTCTCATGCCGTCACAGGAAGCGAACGGAATTCCCTCGGAGATTTATATAGCCACTGAAGCTGTTAAAATGCAGGTCCATCTGCAAATAAAGCAGTATTACGGGTAATAAATAACTATATTTCATACTTGTATGTCCTACCACTCCTTATCACAAAATATGCATATTATGATGATAATGATGATGATGATGATGAAATCATTACTATCATTATTCCTTCAATCATTCATTCAAACAGTTACAGTATATGGTCTCTGTCATGGACAGTTTCAAAGAAACCAAAACACAGTTTCCAAGGTTTTGAAAAACTGGCAAACTGCTGAATCTCCATTCCAAATTTTACAAATACTCGGGATGGTTATGCAAGCAGAAGGATGCGATTTAGTTGTGAAGAAACTCGCATTTTCACTCAGAATCCCAGGTGGGACACTACTGTATCCTTGAGCAAGGTACGTACAGAAACTGAAACATTCAGGAAAATATCTAGCGGTACAAATGGAGAGAAGGAAAAAAGAAAACTGGTTGAACATGCTCTGGGTGAGGGCATTTTCCACTGCAACTGCATTTTTACATTACATTACATTACATTACATTATTGGCATTTGGCAGACGCTCTTATCCAGAGCGACATACAGTTGATCAGACTACACCTGGCGGCGACACCTGGATTAGAACCACCGATCTTGCGGGTCCCAGTCATGTGCCTTAACCACTATGCTACAGGCCGCCCTACTTATTTAAATAAATATAATGGATTTCATGTGGCAATTTTGCAATTTATGGAACAACTTTCCAGGTCATTCAGTAGATTCAGTGACCCCTGCGTGGTTGAAGCAATGCCTTGACGCAGTGCGAGAGAGACCGACTGGCAGATGGACAGATGGGGAGGGACAGTGGGAAAAGCTGAGAAGCCCAGAAGGGCGGTCATTCAACCTCATTGTGGTTTTGCGTTCGCTCATTGACGTTAGGTGGTTTCTGGTGCATGGCTAATGCCACCATGCTGGAGGTAGTACAGGACTGAAGATGCCTACTCGTTGGGTTTCATAGGAACAGCTGCTGCAATCCTGTTCACACGGCATATGGCTGAGGAGAGGGGTCATGTCATGCCTGGAAAACTAAAGGATTCGGTTATCAGGAATGACAGAAGCAAAAAAATAAAAAAAAATAAAAAAATCAATAACACTCAACACTCATCATCCGCCTTGGCTTATTTCCTCTTTCCTGTCCACATTCATTGAATTAATCTCCTCATCCATTTCATTTCATTTTCCCAAGCATTCCGCCGTACCGAATCCAACGGTGCGGGAAATATAAAACGCATAAAAGTGAAGAAAGGAGAAATTCCTGTATCACCATAATTTTTCCTCCCCCTTGACTCCGGAAATTTCCACTGAAGGGCAGCGGGGCGTGACCTTCCTGAATCGCCACGGCGATTACCGACCTATCGCAGAACCCCCCCGTCGGGTCTTCCGCTCAACCCAAAGGTCAGACTCACCACTGAAGGTCTCCATTAAAGACTCTTCCGTTCGCCGGTGTTCAGCCGCGGTGAAACTCGGCTCCTCTGTTCCCCAGCGAGGCTCTCAATCTGGGCAAGCTAAGCAGAGCTCTCCCCAACAGGAACAGGGAACCAGTCAGACATGACGGCAACAGTGAAAGCCATTTATTAACAAGCCTCTACTTTCAATTATCCACAGTCACGCTCGGCTGCAGCTAACCTGACAATAAGGGGAGGGGGGAAGGGGGGGGGGGGGGGGGGCAAACCTTTGAAAAACACCATCCTAAGAGATGTCTAAATAAGGCTTTGTGCGAGAAAGAGAGCTTGGATGGATGAATAAGGCCATCGCTGAATGATTAGACCTGTTTTATAGAGACACACACATACATACATGCAAACACACACACACATGCACACAAACACAAGACTACAACGGCACTGCTATCCACCACATCTGTTTTTCTCTGCTGTAAGACACTAGAGCAGATGTTGAGTTCACCACAAGAGGGCGCTCTACTAGGACCATAGTCAGAGCTGGAGTAGTGGAGACTGTCAGGGCAGTGGGTGTGTCCCATGAGCCTTCACTTCACTACCGTCCTCCTCCACTCCGTGCCCCGGAAACCTGTCTTTGTGGACTCCCTCGCTCCACTGTCCCATTTGTGAAGTCGACGAACAAAACAGGCAGTAAGATGGGGCGACATGGCTCAGGCAGTAAGATGGGGCGACATGGCTCAGGCAGTAAGATGGGGCGACATGGCTCAGGCAGTAAGATGGGGCCACATGGCTCAGGCAGTAAGAGCAGTTGTCTGGCAGTCGGAGGGTTGCCGGTTCGATCCCCTGCCCGGGCTGTGTCAAGGTGTCCCTGAGCAAGACACCTAAGCCTCAAATGCTCCTGACGAGCTGGTCGGGGCCTTGCATGGCAGCCAATCGCTGTCAGTGTGTGAGTGTGTGAGTGTGTGAGTGTGTGTGTGTGTGTGTATGAATGGGTGAATGGAGAAGCATCAATTGTACAGCGCTTTGGATAAAGGCGCTATATAAATGCCAGCCATTTACTAAAACAGCTTCAACGTTGCCCGCCTCCACTCCCCTGCCGTAGTGTAAACTATTTTACACTATTCGTGTAAAAACGATGGTTGTTTCAACGGAAGCCTACTTTGACCCAATGTTGCCGGTAACATATCAATTAGTGTCGCGAGGCGAAACGCAATGTCGGCTTGTATTTGTGTTTTTTTACAGGCGACTGTATCCTACTGTATACAACATGTGCTTGAAATTTACAAGCGATTTTGTAGCTTTAAATGGGCTGGCCACGTGTAAGATCTGTAACTGGCTATGTGAATATGTGTGGGCTCGGTTATGACAGGGCTATTTCCTCGACACAGGAAGTCGACTTTAATGATGGCAAAGTCAAAAAGCTTGTCCCGATTTTCTCCACTCCCCCTCGTTCACTCCTTAAAGGTACAATAGGTAAGATTTTTGCACTAAAACATTGTTACAAGACCAGTGTAAATCCCTTCCTACCGTTGAAAAAGGCTCACGGACATCTCTGCCTGTGTTTATAGTCCTTAAATTCAGGTTTCAAAATATACGGTTGACGGCCTGACACTGCATTGCTGAACAATAATTCAAGCCCATTGGTTGAAAATTGGTTTTAATTGCCACAGCCAATGGCGTTTCAACGTCAGCGCATTCGCAGAGAAGGGGGAGGGATAAACAGTGTTGTGGTTTGAAGGAGTTTGCAGCTGCTATTGACCATTAGAAGTCCAAAATTACGTATTGTACCTTGCACATGCTTGCGCTGGAGTGGAGGAGTAGAGAAGAGGAGGGTGGGGTGAAAGGTAATGGGATGCAGCAAGTGTGTGGCAGA
Organism: Conger conger; assembly: GCF_963514075.1. NCBI lineage: Eukaryota > Metazoa > Chordata > Actinopteri > Anguilliformes > Congridae > Conger > Conger conger. The sequence goes on along the minus strand of NC_083762.1, from coordinate 7,509,324 downwards.
GAGCGGGCGACACTGTCTGTGCGTAAGGGCACTACATAGTTAACCACTAGAACCAACCTTTAATCGGCTGGGCAACTCTCAACTGATCACACCGAGTCAATTACAGCTCAATCTCCCTGCATAACAGTGCGCTCACAAGCACCCTGTGAAGGGAGCACTCATGAGAGGTCAAGAAGGCTGGAGGTCATTTCAATCAGCCTATGATGAGGCTCCAACAGGGAGACGGCACAAGGACCAATCAGGGTTCACTTGTTTAGCAAGCTGATGATACTAGAGTGATGAGCTACACTGACTGAACAAAAAAAAAAAAGAAAATTCATCTTAGTCGCAAAAACTAAACATGAGAGAGTGACTCAGTACTCATTATATTTCTGGCTTCTTGCACTATTCGTAGATGCTGGTCCAAATAATTTGTACATTGTGAACTAGCCATCTGTACCATGCTAAAATCAATACGGATGATGTCACAAATTTCACATTTGCCTGAGGATCGTGGACAATCCAGGCTATGATTAAACCAGCCAATACGCTTCTCATTCTCGATGTCAAAAAGTGCCAAAATGGACTTTTCAAGACAAGTAGTTTCAATAATAATATCCAAACAGTCCCGCTTCAAATAATTAATATGGCAACCCAGTACCATAGTAACACTGCCAATCATATTGCAAAATAATAAACACAAAATATCACAGAGCTTTTGAATAATGTAACAGCACCTGCCCTTGGCCATTCCCACAAGACGCCAGAAGAGCTAGCTCCGTTTCCTCAGCAGAGAAGCTCACCCAGTGCACACATACAGTATCTAGACACAGCAGGCAGCTAAGAAGGAACCATGAATCGAGACACAGGCACATCTCAGCCCCGTGCCCAGGGCCCCACACCCAGGCCGGAAGTGTTTTTTAGCGGGGCGGGCTGTAGCGTAGTGGTTAAGGTGAATAACTGGGACACGCAAGGTCGGTGGTTCTAATCCCGTTGTAGCCACGATATGATCCGCACAGCCGTTGGGCCCTAGGGCAAGGCCCTTAACCCTGCATTGCTCCAGGGGAGGATTGTCTCCTGCTTAGTCTAATCAACGGTACGTCGCTCTGGATAAGAGCGTCTGCCAAATGCCAATAATATAATATAATAATATAATATATCTATTATAATATATAATATAACGGGCACGCAGAATGCGGGGCGCCACACCAGAAGCCAGTGGCACAGACGGGACTGGGCTGAGGGGGGCAGCGGGGTGGGGAGGGGGGCAGCGGGGTGGGGAGGGGGGCAGCGGGGTGGGGAGGGGGGCAGCGGGGCGGGGAGGGGGCCGGTGGGGACTCGGAGGGCCACTCTGGTAATGGGGACGGGCGTAAATCGCAGCGAGGGAGCCCGGACCGAGGGAGCCAGGACCGCGGCAGGCCCATTCATCAGGGGAGTTTCCGGCCCGCGTTATCAGCGCTGATGGGAGGGAAATTGGATTGTGCAGCCTAATCCATTGTTAATGATCCTTCACTGGCCCCGCGCACCGAGCACACTGCTTTTTAATTGCAATTTATGGCCTTTTGCTCAGAGCGAGAGCTGAACGGGATGCAGACACAGTCCAAGAAACAAACAAGAAAATAAAAACAAGCGCAAAAAAACGAAAAGGGAATGCCCCGCAAGCCGGGCCCTCTGGACCTGAGGGTTTTATATTCCGTCTGCTGGGTCAGGCAGCGGGAAGGTGCCGGAAGGTCAAAACTATGCCGTTTGAAAAGAGACAATCACTGAACACACCAGAGAAACCAAAAACACAAGACAAGGGGAGACGCGACCTGCTCAGGAGAGGCATTAAACACAGCAGGGCTTGTAGAGTGTGAACTACACGGCAGTGTTTACATTGGTTCAGGCTTCCAGGCTGTGGGGCGGCCTGTAAATGGTTAAGGTAAATGGCTGGGACACGCATGGTCGGTGGTTCTAATCCTGGTGTAGCCACAATAAGATCCGCACAGCCGTTGGGCCCTTGTGCAAGGCCCTTAACCCTGCAATGCTCCAGGGGAGGATTGTCTCCTGCTTAGTCTAATCAACTGTACGTTGCTCTGGATAAGAGCGTCTGCCAAATGCCAATAATGTAATGTAATGGTTTCAGGGAGTTGTTTATGACTCTGGCATAAAATACTGGAGACACAGACACAGCACTGACTCTAAGCACATACTATCTTAAACAAACAAAGAAAGTATTGAAATAATCGTCCTTATGCAGTTAAGGTCTTGGTTACTCCTGCTTCTTTGCCAAAAGTGATCAATAATCAGAGGCAGTCCAGTGGTCTATGATGTTGAGCAGCAGAGATAGTACTGCAAGCCACAACCGAGGAACAAACAAACGTTTAGCTGTATTGCTGCCCTCTCTGTTCTCAGGCTCATTATGGGATGCAGCAGTTGTTGGTTGCCGTGGCAGCCCTGAGGCCCAGAGAAAGTAAGTCCTAATTTCAGTTTAAGGTGCGTCCTCAGAAACAGACCGCACTGTGAGCGGTTGTGGAGGCCAGCAGAGTAATGAGCCGGAAAAAGCATTAAAGGCATACTGTGCAGGATTTTCACCTTGAAAACAAACATGCTCAGTCGTTACTACGATACACTGGCAGCCTGTGTGTAACTTTTCTGCACGTTTTTTGCTAATCGGATACGTCAGCCGAACATTTTGGCATACTTTTGACTGTCTGACTGCTACGATTGCATCTATTTATTACTGCATTTCTGAAACAGGTACGATACAGGCCAGCTACGGACTACAATAAATACAAACACAAATAACGCAAGTTAAATAGCTAGCTAAATGGCCACTACTAAAGCACTATTTTCCGAATCAAATTATTGTTCTTAGCTCATTGCTATTACGGCTATCAAATGACACTCTGTAATGGAGCGAGAAAGCTACCAACAGCTAGCCGGAATGATCCTGGCAGTGTAGGTGGGCTTGAGAACGGGAGGGTGTAGACATTGTTTTTGTGTGTAAACACAGGAGTGAAGAAAGGAGAGAAACGCTGCACAGTATTGCCTGTAAGGCTGCAGGCCAGCCCTCTCTGCTGCTCGTTAGGCCCAGGGACCGCCGCTTTCCGCTGGGCTCTGTCCGCTGGGCCCCCCCCCCACCGCGCAGGTCCAGGTGTGAGAGGAGAGCAGGGAGAGGAGCTCCCTCAGGACCAGCCAGCCCCCATTAATCACAGCACACAGCTGCCCTGCCTGGGATTAATCACCTGAGATCCCTTTCTGGAAAGATCTGCATAGTCACGTCTCTAATTATCCGAAAGTGCCCCTCTCTCCCTTTTTCACCCACCCCACAGTACGGGGGGGGGGGGGGGGTGGTCCATTGCACCTACGGTGTGGAGGAGTCACAGTAAACCTGTATGGGGGCGGCCTGTAGCGTAGCGGTTAAGGTGCATGACTGGGACACGCAAGGTCGGTGGTTCGATCCCCGGGGTAGCCACAATACACATCCGCACAGCCATTGGGGCCCTTAACCCTGCATTGCTCCAGGGGAGGATTGTCTCCAGCTTAGTCTAATCAACTGTACATCGCTCTAAAATGGCATTAAATGGCATTAATGTAATGAAATGCAATGTAAAGCAGAGACCCTCAAACGCACACTCTCAGAAATAAAGTGACAGCGGAGGTACATTTCTGTTCTCTGTGGGTAAAAATGAGTACGCTTTCCAAGAAAAAAAAAAGAAGGCACAAATGAATTATAGATTGCTGGCTAGGAGTACCTTATAGGGCATCGCCCCAGCAACAAGCATGTGTGCCTTTTTAGGCACTTTTTGTTCCTTTATTTCTGAGTGCACACACACACATACACACGTCGTTGCGTGGCTTCTTGTTAATCGACACCGATGATAAAAGGTCAGCCCTAAACCCATCAGGAAGCCAACAGCGGGTTACGTAACGCCCAGGCACAACATCCACCGCAGCCAGACGTGTCATTTATTCATGACGCCCTGGAAACCATCCACGGGAGCTGAACCGCAGCGAAAGGACAGAGAGCAAGAAAGCAAGGGAGCGAGAGGAAGGGAAGACGGATTACGGAACGAATAGACGAGGGAGTAAGGAGGGATGGAGAGAGGGTGGTGGGATGGAGGGAGAAGAGGGAGAGAAGGGGGAATAGATGGAGGGTCAGGGAGAAGTCAGGATGTTGGGGAGTAAAGGAGGGAGGGAGGTCGCTGGTGCAGTGGGGAAGGAATTGGAGAGAATGTTTAAGCAACTCTCCTCAGAACTGCCAGGTTCTCCATAATTTTCATGGTCAAAGAGGAAGTGCTTGTTTCCTAGAGGAAAATAATGTGGTTAGCCAGTGTACTAATGTCCAAGTATTTATTTTATTTGGAGACAAATATGTTAGGGCTTCAATGAGGCAAGCGAGTATAATTCCAGGGCTGAACTTTTTAGTCTGAAGTAACTCCATGCCTTCTAAAGTATCCAACTGCAGTGGCTGTTCTGCCTGGTGTTAGCAACCATGGGTTCCTCTAAACAGTCCAAGGATTTCAGAATGAAGATTGTTCATTTCCACCAAGAAGGAAAAGGCTACAAGAATTCTCTCAATGTTTCAAACTACCTATTTCCACGGTCAGAAACATTATTAGAAAAGATAAATGGAAGATAAATGGAACAGGTGAAGTCAAGGCAGAAATATTTCAGATAGAATGGCCCGTGACCTGGTGATAAATGGTCAGGAGAACCCACACATTACTGAAAAAGTAGCAGGTCTAGCTGTTCACAGGACAACAATACAACATACATTAAATAATGAAGGCCTACACGGCAGAGTTGCCAGAAAGAACGACCTCAACACAAAATTAAGCATCTATGCTAAGCAAGTATGCAAAAGAAAACACTGAGAAGCCTGAAGCCTTTTGGAACAATGTAAGGAAACCAAAAATAAACTTTTGGGCCACCACCAAAGAAGGTATGTTTGGAGAAAAAAAGGTGAAGCCTTTGTAGAGAAGAACACCTTGCTAACTGTGTGTAAAGCTGAGGGCACAGGAAATATTGTGCGAGTGGAAGGAAGAATGGATTCCACCAAATATGAATACATTTTACGGATAAAGGTTTTGGAATGGCCACCACAGTCCCCAGACTTATTACTGAAAATCTGTGGAGAGATCTCAAACATGCCGTGTATGCAAGGGGGCTGAAGAATATTTCTTTTCACTTAAAATGTGCAAAGCCACAATGCACATCAGACAAGAAAGGAACCATGCTTTCACTGATATATGCACGCGGTCTTTTAAAATGCAGTTAAACGGCGATCTCTAAAGGAAAATAACAAAATTGAATCCAGGCCAAATGAATCACTAAGTTGTTTGCAATCACACAACAGTTTTAAGCAATTGGATGTGTCATCCCTGGCACAGAAGCTTCTATACTTGATTTCAGAGGAAGATGCTGTGCGCGCACTGTACTGTGACTGACATTTTCGGGACATTTAGTTTTGGATGCTTTTATTTCTTTCACTTCCGCATTTCTTTGCTGCTTCACATTCCAATCCAGATAACACCACATCGCCTGCACGTTCTGTGCCAGTGTCCACCCAAACTTACCCCCCCATCAGGAGTGGACACTGCTAACATCCCCCCCTCCCCCTTCAACAGCCCCAGAGTGACTTATTTAATTACACCTCTAGGGACATTATTTTAATGAGAACTAATGGGACCATTTCAGCAGAGGTGTTTTGATGGCCGTCTGAATTAAAATGGAGAGAGGCAAGAAGGAAAATGGACACCCGATAGACGTTGGGAAAGGCACAATCAGTGTCTCCTCATAAAATCTTCCTCACCTCACTAACTCTATTTCGGGCGGGGTGTCTGGGGACTGTCTACCTGCAGCTGTTAAACCTCCCGGAGAACATACATGGAAGAGAGCAGTGGGGGACCCAGGAACGGTGAGAATACCGTGCTCTGATCAGGTGTATCAGACAGAGGCTGTGCGTGGTTGGTAAGAGAATGGGCCACACAGTGTTGTTTTGTTATGTCTATAACAGTAGAAAATACAATCCATTCCAGCACTTAACCCATTCCTTACCTCTCCCCAGAGCTCACGATATTGCAGCATATGCCATGTACCATTAACCTAACGCCAGAGACTTGAAAAGTACAGGTATGCCTTAAAGGAGATTTAACATTAGCTGTTCTCTGGTTGTCTAAAGAAAGTGAATTTTCGGTTAGAAAAGCGAATGGATCTATCACACTGAGATTGAAGTAACCAGGTAATAACGCTGGCCAGTATTGCTCATTCATCGCCTAAATCGAAGGTGACGCCGGCAAATTTAAGTCAATCGTTGGCCCGGCAACTGTGCAGGACCCGCCAGTCACCGTTTCCCTCGTTAAGCAGACACCACAGAAGAAGAAGCCTGCGACACGAGCTGGCCCGGGGTCACGTTCCGACGGCCCCGTCAGGCGGGGGAACGACGGGCACTTTAACGCCCAGGCCGTCGTTGTGAAATGGCTGTCTGTTGACCCACTGAACCCTCAGGGAACTTCTGATAATGAAAAAGAACAAATCACAGAGGAAGTTTTCTGGCTCGCAGTTTTCTGGCTCGCCTTTGAAAAAGTTGCTCGAAGTAAAAGAAAAACCAAAAAAAACAAAAATGTTGATTTGAACGCTGATCAGAGAGTGGTAAACGCAGAATATGAAAGTCCCCTCCAGGACAAAACTTCAGGCCCTAACTGATGTCATTCAAGCAGCCTACTTCCACAGGAAAGTTTGTTCTAAATATAACAACAATGCAGCTGATGGCTTTATCCAAACCTGAGGCTGCTATTGTGCCGTGGCTCCAGGCTTAAGAGTTGCCAAGCTCCTGAGAAATACGAGGACTTAAAATTCAGTTGTTTCATGTTTAAAGGCTGCCAAAAATTATGCTTCTATATATCCATCATTATCTAACCCGTTTATTCCTGGTCAGGGTTCTGTTGACTGGAGCCTATCCCAGCATGCTTTGGGATAGGCAGGAATAAACCCCGGACGGATTGCCAATCCATCACAGGGCAAACACACTATTCACTCACACGTTACATGTTGACTCTCCGATTAGCCTAAACTGCATGTCTTTGGACAGTGGGAGGAAACTGTAAGTACCCAAAGTAGTAAATCCACGCAGACACAGGAAGAACATGCAAACTCCACCCAGGACCACACATACCACTACACCACCATGCCATCTATAAAATATTCTGACACGCACAGTCATACACACACAATAAGTACTGAGGAAAGCAACAGGTAACAAATCACTTCCCTCCTTACTGCAGGACCAGGATGTGACCAATGAAAATGTGTGACACAAGCACAGTCTCAGGGTCAGACGGCCAATCGTCCCTCTCCAGCACAGAGGCCCCAGTCTCTGCCCAGGCGCGCAGTCCCGCTGATTTACGCCCGGCTGATTTAAGTAACGACCGCTCCTCGGAGGGGGATGGCGGAGCGAACGAGGCCTTGGCGAGTCTCTCGCCTGTCACCTGCGAAAGTTCCCCAAAGCGCAAATATAACGGGGTCGTAAACCGCCAGCACTTCTGAGTGTTTTAGAGCGCGCTGTGAAATATAGCCGACGCGCGCACCAAAAAGGCCCCGGCTCGCCAGCGTCAGGAAACTCCCAGACGAAAACTGACACTGTTAAAAGATTTACAGTACGGCCACATAAAGAGACTACATGGACGGTGCAGGAATACTTTAGTCACTGTTCACTCTGGCAAATGTTCATATGGATGAGTGGAATGCGGAACAGTGTGTATATATGTAATATATTCAGTAGATAAAAACATTTATACTCATCTGTGCGTGTACATATACACACATAGACGAGCGCGCGCACACATATATACACTCGCTGAGCACTTTATTAGGAACATTTTTACTTTATTACACCTACGTATTCATGCGATTGTCTAATCAGCCAATTGTGTAGCAGCAGTGCAAAGCATACAGTCATGCAGATACGAGTCAGGTGCTTCAGCTAACGTTCACATCAACCATCAGAATGGGGAAAAAATTGATCTAAGTGACTTTGACCGTGGAATGATTGTTGGTGGCAGACAGGGTGGTTTGAGTATCTCAGAAACTGCTGATCTTCACTGTTAATGAGACGTCAGAGGAGAATGGCCAGACTGGTCAAAGCTGACAGGAAGGTGACAGTAACGTAAATAATCACACATTACAAAAGTGGTATGGAGAACAGTATCTCTGAACACACAACACACATAACTCTAAGTCGATAGGCTACAGCAGTAGAGGTCTAAAAAATAAGTCTAATAAATACCTAATAAAGTGCTCACTGAGTGTATATACACACCCACACACACAGACATATTTGCAACAACAACATCCAGTTAATTTGGCAGAATTATTTTAACATTATGAGCCATCTCTGGAATCTGTGAAACAACAAACAGATAAAAGTTATTTAAAACACCTGACAGTCTGCTTCCAAACTGTTTCTTTATCCGGATTTCAACACTGATAAAACAACGACAGGCGATGATGAAAAGAAACTAAAATTAAAACTTGTCTGTAATGATGCCATTATTCACATCCGTTATACAAAGGGAAGTTTAAATGCCACGACTGTATGAACCTGCTTCCATCTTCAGAGAAAGTAGTTAACAAAAAAGACAGATATAAATACATCAGGTAGATAGATGGGTTCAATTACGGCTTTCCTGCCACATAATAGATTTTTCTTTCTCTCACAGGGAGAGGCCGCTGCCTTGGACCGTGGCATCTTGAGATAAACAGCGCCATCTTTTGGCAAAGAACAGAAACTGCGCTGAAAAAACAAGTCTGGCTCGGAAAATAAGAAAATAAACGATGTCGAACTTCATTAAGAAATGCAACACACGCCAGACACTGTGGCAAATGGGCATCTTTCAAGAAATCGCGCCCCACAAAAGGCAAGACTGCCATAGTTTGGTTTGCTTATCCTGCAAATGCACGCTCGCCGCTGTGTGTCTGAGCAGTAATATTTATTAAAAGGATCAAGGAAATACAATAACAAGACTGCCTATGCTTAGTTGGACAATAATGGCGCGTGGCTATTGTAAACACGTGCAATACCGAGCGCCCCACTTCTCTCTCTCTTTTCACTCGTGGCTACCATGGGGACGTGTGGTAAAGAACGTTCCAGAACATGTGAGAAGCAGCGCGCGAGAAGTCTGATTGATGGTGCGCAGTAGCAGAACGGTGTGCAGACAGTTATCACCTGTCAGAGGCCTAACAGCAGACAGGGGAGCGCTCCCCAAACAAGGGGAGGCTGGATGCTCTTAAAAGTGCTCCCTGGCACATGACAGCAATAAAGCCCCAGTCTGCCAAAACAAATAAAAGGCTGTTTACTGCCAGGGCCCCGGGGGACTGAGGAAAGGCTCCTTCTTTTTTTGGAAGCGACTGTCACCATTTGCGCCTTCTTGAAAGTTTTACCCTTCAGAGTGCGTCGAGGAACTTTGTGGCTCTCCGTTTTCCTTATAAGCTGCGCCCAAAATACTGAGGCACGCCCGTAAAAGAACAAGGCTTTCAGGAGTCGTAAAGCGAATTTGGGAAGCGTGTAACGGTCTTCAACCTGATACGAATGGATAGGTCGTAAAGACCGGCTGACGGCCCGGCCGACGTGAATGTCTGTGTGTGTGTGTTTGTGTGTGCGTGTGTGAAAGTGGACCTTCGAGGGACCAAAAGGGAATTATGTTCTGATTTTCATAGGGAAATGTAGTGCAGACATTCTGGAACATTCTAAGTCTTCCCTCGAGAAAATTCAACCACTTCTCCTCACACGCAATTTAACAAAAACAACCGTTCAGATGGCGAATTTGCCGGAAAAACGCTCGCACCACGGGGCTCTCTGCACTCGTAATTTTTGATGACAAACACAAGCGGCTTACCCTGTTGGTTCAGGGCATCTCCCCAGAAGAGTTTCGGGGGACTTTATCCGGTTGTTTTTCTCCAGCGGGCTGGCCACACTGCCGGGCGATAATGGAGCCCTCCTTCCTGCTGCCTTCACTTTCCCGAAATCCCCAGTGACCGCTAAACCCCCGGCCAGCTCGCCGCGCCCTGGGAAAAAGAGCTGCTTTGATGTGGGGGAGTGGGAAGGCGAGCCCCCTTTCCGGCAGCGGGGAGAGGCAGGGTATCCCCTTCCAGAGGGCAGACCTCCCGACTCCACGCGGCCATAAAGACTCACCTGGACGGCCTCGCACGTGGGTGGGGTGGGTCAGCGTGGGAGGCAGGGAGCCAGGCACACAGAGAGTTGGGGAAGGAATGTTTTTGGAATGTTTTCTCACACCTTAAAGTTAGCCTTTATATGGCATGGAGGAAACAGGGTCCATACCCATAAAGTGTCCTTACCTGTCTTTATGGGCACCTGGGGGCAGAGGAAAGGTACAGAGTGCAAGAACAGTCAATCAAACGTGACGGAGAGAGATTTGACTATCCCTATATACTGTGGAGGAGAGGGGTTTGAAGAGCTGGTCTGGGCTTGATTAAGGGGGGCAGAGCTCGGACAGGATGCCATTCGTCTCATTACTTTGTGAATACCATCGGACTGCTCATGCCCACAGCAAGTCTATCATAGAACCTTTCACTTCTGCCACAGATTGGCATCGAATGTGAAGGAGGGTGTGTGTGTGTGTGTGTGTGTGTGTGTGTGTGTGTGTGTCTAAAGGCACCTCCACAGATAGGCATAATCATCTGTGGAGGTGTTGGTCTGTGGACTGAGACAAACAAGATGAGAATGGCACAAAGTGGCTGACAGAAACACAGACAGGAGTTTGTGGGTTCCTCCACTCCCCCAGGGCCCAAGCAGCTGGTTCTGGTCTGCTGGTCCGGTCACTCGATGAAACCGTGGGAGGGCTGGAGGGCATGGCAGCCCTGCTGAATCCGCCCCGTGAACCTACATTCAGTTAGGTCTGCGCTCTGCGTCCCCGACCCCACCCAGTATGTGTGAAGCCCCAGCGCTCACAGGGCACTGAGTCAGGTGGCAGAGACCAGCACATCTCCACAGCCCGGCCAATCAGCCCGATGGAGGGGGACGGCCCCTGTTTTTGGCGAGGTAACCGTGGCGACCTGGCCGCAAGGCGGTGAGTTAGCGAGCGTGCGCCGCGCCGCACGTTGCCTGGATACGGCGCCACGCCCCTTCCGGCATATCCTCCAGCAGCTATAGGTCACTGGAGCAGCTGCAGGCAACACGAGGCTGCTGGGACCATCTTCAATTCAATTCAATTCAATTCAATTCAATTCAATTCAATTCAATTCAATTCAATTCAATTCAATTCAATATCCTAACCCGCTTATCCTGAACAGGGTCGCAGGGGGGCTGGAGCCTATCCCAGCATACATTGGGTGAAAGGCAGGAATACACCCTGGACAGGTTGCCAGTCCATCGCAGGGCACACACACCATTCACTCACACACTCATACCTAAATAGAATATGAGGTGAACAATGTGATTCACTCACATTATCCACACTCTCACTCTCATACAGAGCAGCTTACTGTATATACTGTTTAAGTCAAGTCAATTTCATTTGTATAGCACCTCTTACCGAAAACGCTATAAAAATGTCACAAAAAGCTTTACAGACTAACAGACAGACCTGGGTTCAAATAGTATGTTATGGATTCAAATCATTTTCCGTATTTGAGTCAGCCTGCCTGGTGTATTGGAACAAATTAAATAATCCCAAAAGTGTAAACCCAACCCCTGCTAGCAGGCTCAAATCCACCAGGCAAGAGCAATGGAGCACAGAAAAGTACTTCCAAATAGCAAATACTGTAAAAAAAATAAAATAAAATAAATAAAAACTTCCCAATGGGAAGAAATCCCAGGAGGAACCCAGCTATAGAGGGGGAGCCCATCCTCCGCAGGCTGGCATGGGGTAAAGTAAAGAAAGGATGGAAAAGAAATGTAATAAGAAATCTATCACAGCAAATCAAATGGATTTTAACTGGTGTCATTTTTGATGGTTTACTGTTGCGCTTAAAAACTCCCTCGACAGTCTCCCACTTGGGAATGAAACCGGCAACCTCTAAGCTATAAAGGCAGATCCCTGGTCACTATACTACATTTATAATGTCAGTGTAGTATAATGCCATCTCCGTTCATTTGAGATGGCAGCCTCTGTGTGGAAGGTTCTGGAGAGTCCGGAGCAAAAATGGAGACTCCATGCTGCGGGAAAAAATTGGACCATACGATGTGCTCTGTATTGATTGATGTGAAACAAAGCTGTGCTATTGCTGTCCGGAAACGGACTGAAACGATGGGAGCTATGAATGCATCCACCGTACCACCAAGTCTCTGGGTCTCTGAGCAGTACCGTACGGGGTCTCTGGGTCTCCGGGAAGTACCGTATGGGGTCTCCAGGCAGTACTCTGGACAGTACCGTATGGGGTCTCCAGGCAGTACTCTGGACAGTACCATATGGGGTCACCAGGCAGTACTGTGGACAGTACCATACGGGGTCTCTGGGTCTCCGGGCAGTACTGTACGGGGTCTATGGGCAGTACTCTGGACAGTACCGTATGGGGTCACCGGGCAGTACTGTGGACAGTACCGTATGGGGTCTCCGGGCAGTACTCTGGACAGTACCGTATGGGGTCTCCAGGCAGTACTCTGGACAGTACCGTATGGGGTCTCCAGGCAGTACTCTGGACAGTACCGTATGGGGTCTCCAGGCAGTACTCTGGACAGTACCGTATGGGGTCTCCAGGCAGTACTCTGGACAGTACCGTATGGGGTCACCGGGCAGTACTGTGGACAGTACCGTATGGGGTCTCCAGGCAGTACTCTGGACAGTACCGTATGGGGTCTCCAGGCAGTACTCTGGACAGTACCGTATGGGGTCTCCAGGCAGTACTCTGGACAGTACCGTATGGGGTCTCCAGGCAGTACTCTGGACAGTACCATACGGGGTCTCCGGGCAGTACTGTGGACAGTACCGTATGGGGTCTCCGGGCAGTACTCTGGACAGTACCGTACAGGGTCTCTGGGTCTCCGGGCAGTACTCTGGAAGGTACCGTACAGGGTCTCTGGGTCTCCGGGCAGTACTCTGGAAGGTACCGTACAGGGTCTCTGGGTCTCTGGACAGTACTGTACGGAGTCTATGGGCAGTACTCTGGACAGTACCGTACAGGGTCTCTGGGTCTCTGGACAGTACCGTACAGGGTCTCTGGGTCTCTGGACAGTACCGTACAGGGTCTCTGGGTCTCTGGACAGTACCGTACAGGGTCTCTGGACAGTACTGTACAGGGTCTCTGGGTCTCTGGGCAGTACTGTACAGGGTCTCTGGGTCTCTGGACAGTACCGTACAGGGTCTCTGGACAGTACTGTACAGGGTCTCTGGGTCTCTGGGCAGTACCATACGGGGTCTCTGGGTCTCCGGGCAGTACTCTGGGCAGTACCGTACAGGGTCTCTGGGTCTCCGGGCAGTACTCTGGACAGTACTGTACGGGGTCTCTGGGTCTCTGGGCAGTACCGTACAGGGTCTCTGGGTCTCTGGGCAGTACCGTACAGGGTCTCTGGGTCTCTGGGCAGTACCGTACAGGGTCTCTGGGTCTCTGGGCAGTACCGTACGCCGTCCACACGGAGGCTGCCGGATCAAGCATGAACCGAGACCTCGGGATCATTCTAATGCCAGCTACTGTCACTGTCTCCCCGGTGAGCTGGGCTTGGAATCAGGGCCAGTCTGTGAGTACAGTTGTTGCACTCATCTCAGTACCTTTGAGAGAAAAAAATGCTTCACATTAGCATTTAACCAAAACCCAGCACCCTTCAACACACAGAAAGACTGAGAGCACTGCACTTACCCATAATGCAATTATGCATATGCAGAGAAGAGGCCACGCAATACACATAACAGGGAATAAACAATCTTTTGTGATGAAAGGTCTATCCATTTCCTGCAATAATGCGGATGGGAAGGGCTTTTTGTTTCATAGATCATTATTCTTTGTTCATTTGGAGAGGGCGGAGGGGGGGGAGAGAGAGAGGGGCGGGGGGGAGAGAGAGAGAGGGGCGGGGGGGGAGAGAGAGAGACAGAGGGGCGGGGGGGAGAGAGAGAGAGAGGGGCGGGGGGGAGAGAGAGAGACAGAGGGGCGGGGGGGAGAGAGAGAGAGAGGGGCGGGGGGGAGAGAGAGAGGGGGGGGGGGGGTACACAGATGCTTGGATACATGCAGTGCGCACACAGAGCCAGAGTAACAGACTGGGCCGTAGTGCTGTCCTGGGGATCCCCTGAGCAGTGAGCTGTACACAGGCCTAGCAGGTGACAAACACCCCCCACCCTCACGCCCGGGCCCTCTGCGGCCCCATGGACTGCCCCTGGACCAGGAATATGCGGCTGACAGGATGGGCTCCCATGCAGTAGATCAGACAGATTATCATTCCCCACCTGTTCAGCCAGTGCTACTGAGGGAGAGACACACACACACACACACAGATATGCACGCTCAGGCATGCGCTCACGTACTAATGCAAACAGACACACACACATCCACACGTGAACACACGCATGTACAATGTCCATGTACACCTGAGCATAATACCAAAACGACTATTTGGGTAAAGACTTCCACATGCTGAATTTTGTATGACCACATAAAACTGGGTCTCACACGTATGTCAGCTCTTACCTGTGCCTTACACATTGGCCATGACATAATTTTCAGCCCTTGATATAATGTAACATACATTTTGTATGTGTGTTTGCTGCCACGTGTGTTAATTAGATCGTATTGAATCTGGCGAGATTTCTGCAGGACGTTTCAATGTGGGAAGGCCGGCTTTGACTGTCACAGTTGCGATGCACCCACACTTATCTGGCTCATCATTTAGGAATAGCATGACCCTGACTGCCTTTTTACAGTACAGGACAATATCGCCTCAAATTTCCTGAATTAATATTTTCAGAATAAAAGAGCGCCCTCTAGTGACATTCTGGAACACTTTCAGCTGTAAGACATCAAAGAAGGGGATGATTTTCTCTTGGGGGGGGGGGGGGGGGGGGGGATTTGACACACTTATTTTTCAAATTATTATATTATATTATTGTTAATATTTCCTCTGCTCAATGGTCACACTCTCTTTATTTGGTTATTGGCCAGTCATAGATGTGTCAGCATTCATGTACTTAATTCTCTTACCTGCACCTCATGTGTAATAACTGAGACCATGACTCCGGTATTAAGAGCTAAACGAATGAGATCTGTTTTGAGGACACGACGCCAGGCTCAGCAGACTCGTGAGAATGCGTGCAGCTCAGTTCAGTGCTCTCTTACTCACATAAAGACACCAAGAAATGGATCGATTAATCCAGGCCACCGTCTGTTCAAGGTGCAAAAGTCACTTGGCGATTCGCAGGTCAAGAAGCATGTGAGGTCACGCTACCACAAGCATACGGCTTGGATTATTAATCACGCAGTTTAACCACATTCTCCGTTCTCTCTAAACACACACACGCAGAGAAAGTTGGAGAAATTTTGATTGCGTAGGGATACACCCCTCCTCACACCCCCATCTGCTTCACATGAGTGACATGTTTTCAAAGGCCAGGAGCAAGGCACCTGCTTGTGCCATGTCAGTTCCACATCAACAGAGAGCAGTGACTTCTCTCTCGCTCTCATGTAGTTCCTTCTTAGGCCCCATGCTGCTCCTAGCTTTAAAACAATGGCTGTTCAAACACAGCAAGCTTACAGAACTTCCAGCACTTTGTGGGAAACGGAACAAAGCACACCTTCCACCTTTTATGCTACCTGTCAAGTTTAAACTACAACTCTTAAACTCCCAAAAAGAGGCATTCCTTTTTTTTACCGTTCCCCCCGTCTGTTAAAAATAATCCTGATAGAAAATGGGTTTTTTGTTCTTTCCACTGTCACAAGTTGTACAAACTCATGCAGACTGAATTCTGACATTTGAACAGAGAATTCACATTCAAGAATATATAGACTACCACAATTAACGGGTTAATATTAATGTCAAATGGGTCCACCTTTGTTCAGAACACCATTGCTAAATCGATGCTAGAACACGTTATTTCCTAAACAAAATGCCTAAACGTGTAATAAATGAGAGAGAAGACTCCCTAGAAACACGGGAGAGAGGCATTTGGAGCACGTTATTAAGCCTCACAGTAGTCGCCGCCACACGGTCTCCCTGCTGAGAGAGGTGATTGGCTGCGCTTATGCGGTTTGGATTCCGAAGCTCCTGGGTGGGTTTAAGACAAGAGGCAGGCTGCCAGGTGGAGAATGAATGGGGTTTAGCGGCAGGAATGTCCCCTTTCTTTGGTTTGTGCTTGTAAACAGCCAGCGAAAAAAAAACCCCAGCGTTTGCCTGTGTGCGTCCCAGCCAGTCGCCGCACGCATCACGTATTTTTCTAAACGCAACCCGCCTGCGTTAAAGAGCGACTCCAGATCCGCTCTGGATCAAGGCGTTCGGCTTCTAGAGGCAAAAGGAGGGCTTCCCTTTTCATCTCCCTTTTCCCCCCCACTAACCTAAAAAAAAAAGCCTCTCCCCTGACAGTTCCAATGCCTTTGTAGTTATTAGCTCACTTTGAAATAAAAACAATGCACAGGCTTCAAAAACACCACTGAAGAGGGAAAGTAGCACAGTGATCTACTTTATCAACTGCTGTGATCCAGAATAGCGCAATATTTTTTTTATCCAGTAAGAGCCCAGTCAGTAAGACTGTTAGTCAATCAGACAGTCTGACCAAAGACCTGGATGAATCATTTCAAACATAAAAAACATTTTAACTAGCATGTTATCTGCCATGGCTAAATGTGTGTGTTACTCTTGTTGGTAAAGAAAAAAAATCCTATCGATATGCCACTTGGGAGAACGGGCAGTCTCGCATTTCTGCAACAAACGCAAAGGAGCCAGCAGAGGGCGCACTAACACTAGGCCTCTCAGCAAATCGCGCAGGAGGGGCGGAATACCCGCTACTTCGGCTGTGGGACTGCAGTCCTGCGCAGCCCTAACTAAGATCTCGATTCAACGCACAGACACGTACCCTTCTGTCAGCCCGAGTGGCCCAGCCGGTGCAATGGTCGAGCCAGGGCAGTGACACACCCCTGCTCCCAGCGGGGACACCTTGTGTTCCGGCACCTTCTAACCCTCGCCTTCTGGTTAAGCTACACAGGACACCTGTGCTGCCCACAGTACATACACCACCAGCACGGCACACTCCCACTGCACTGTTACAATCATACGCCCAGCAGTCGTATGATTTGAGTTCCGCTTGAGCTGATTCCGCTTGGAGGGACGTCAACGTGCGTTTCTTTTCTAGGTCGTCCCAGAGGTTATACTCATTACTGACGATGACATTTCTATTGAAAGCTAAAGTAAAGAAAGTTATTTTCAGTGAACGGGGATCATAGATCGGCCTGTGAAGTGTATCCAAATTGCATGGCGCTATTGATACGAGGCATCACTAAGCTTAATTAGCCAGATGTTCCGTATGAGAAATGATATTAATGTAAAAATAGCGCGTATATTAGAGAAATTATTTAGTTCGACGCTGCTATGACATTTCAGCATTCATGCGGTGCGAGCGTACGTTTCTGTATGATATATCTGAGAAACAAATTCTGGAATGAAGCTGTTCATCTGGCGAGCGTTCAGACTGAAACTGATATGACGCTTGATCAGAATTAGCGGATTCTCAAGATGCAGAGTGCTTTGTGAAAGCAGCCTGGGATTCAGGTTCATAACCAGTGGGACAGATATAAAGGCATAAATAGAGGAATAGTTTGTTTGTTCCTACTGCTGGGGGAGGTGTGTGTGTTTGGGGGGGGGTTCCGGTTTTGGTGCCGCTCTTGCTCCCATTTGAAACAGATGCAGTTTACATCTTTCTCCACCCACAGCCACCACCTGCTGCTCTCCTCTTCTCCTCCCCCCCCCCCCCCCCCCCCCCCCCCCTTTTTGGGAGAGAGTGGTTGTAAGTGCAGCAAGGCTGTGATCAAATCTTCAATGTCAATCTTTTTTGTTACGGCTAAAAATGCCACAGGCCAGAAAACAAACAAACCAAAAAAGAAAAACCTCTAAAATCACTGGTTTCCTCTGAAGCCTTGGGATTGGCCAATCACAGCGCTCCTTGCAGTTCTCCCTTCAGAAATGAAGAATTGACACCCCGTTCACGGATACGATCCTGGTGTAAGATGGACGCTGTGACTCAGTGTGACCACACGGTGTCATGAGGGGGGAGAACTCAATCATTTTTTCAGTCACATGTGTGCAAAGCTTTTTGTGTTTCTTTTCATTTGCATTTTTCATTACATTCTGAATATGGGAATACAGTATATGCACATACACTTTAATGCTTTCTGTCAGTACTCCACTAAAGGCGTTCTGCTAAAAACCGAGCTCAGATTTATTTTTCAAACCTTTGAATCTTCCTCTTCCTGGCGAATGCGGAAGATGAAAAACTCTTTCCACCGGTTCAAAATGATGAAAAAACTATTTGATTCTCAAAATCTCTTTGTCTCACTGAAGAATTGAGTTTTACAGTGAGAATAAGGAGATTGCATACGCGTACCATGCAGACACAGCCAAGCGTACAAAAGCATGATCCTTCATAGTTTCATTTCAACTGACTGGAAAAAAAAAAAAACACTGACCAAAAGGGAAAAAATTCATTTAGGATTAGTTATCAACCGAGCAAAATATAAAATGAAATAAGCAACAAGTGCAATAAAATTACAACGGGCTAACACCGAATTCAGGATGTCCCAAGTAAATGAAATGTACCAGTAAATGAAATGTCATATTATGGGGATTCTAATGCACAATAGTCTCTAGAGTTTGCAGAGAATGGTGTGAAAAACAAAAAAGTGAGCAGCAGTTCTACGGGCGAAAACACATTGTTATTAAGAGGTCAGAGGAGAATGGGCAGATTGGTCGAAGCTGACAGTAACGCAAATAACCACACATTATAACAATGGTATGCAGAAGAGCATTTCTGAACACACAACGTGTTAGACCTCTAAGTAGGCTACAGCAGCAGAAGAAAAAAAAAAGTGTAATTATTGCCTAATAAAGAGCTCTGTGAGTGCAGAACACAATAATACTAACATAGTAGTAGTTCTTAAGACACTCCATCGTAAGTATCAATTCTCAGAAAAGGTTACATTAGTGGATATAAACCATTGCTCTGTTTAAAAGTGCTACATTATTTTCCTAATGAACTTTAATGTTAATGTTAACGTGAATTTTATGTTTAATAAAAAAATAAGAAAAAGGCATTATTAAAATAACTGTAAATAAATAATATTTTTATTTTTGCATTTACATTCTCAAACTTGGAAATCATTCTGGAAAATCAATGTCATAATGGGCCAGGGACTTGAAATACCTGTCTCACTGCACATGTTTTAATGGTAACTCACCAACTATCAAAACAATAACATGAACCCAACGTGTCCGTCCCTGCTTATGAACCCTCGGCCGCCCGGCAGCAGCACTTACAGTAAGTTTATGAAGCTCAGAGGGAATGACTAATCTGGGTTTTAGCATACAGTACATACCGACAAGGATGGTGGGGAGTCGTTCCTCACGGAGTTTCTGAGGCCCGGTGGATTTCTGACGGGCTGCCTTTAGGGGAGCAGCGTGGTGGTGAGTCCAGCCCGCGGGCCCTGACCCAGATGAACCATAAAACTCATAAGTCATATGTTCTGGAAAAACATCCCATCCTGGAAGATGAGGCAAATGTACATAGTGTTTCCACGAGCAGTGCGGGTACAACGGGGGTTCAAAAGTCTGAGACTGTTTGTGAAAATGCTTTTATTCTGCATTCGTCTTTTTAAATTTAATACAAAAAGTAAATTTCATTACTAATTATATTATCAGCATAACAATTTGAGTCACTGAATTTTTTTTTAAATAATTCAGAATATCTTAGTATTTGGTATGTCCACCCTTTGCATTAATGACAATGTGCACTCAAGCTGGCATGGACTCCACACATTTGAGGAAAACCTGATGATTCATGTTATCCCAGCATTATTTGACAATGTTCCACAGAGCATCTTGTGATGTTAATGAATGCTTGGCTTTTGTCAGTCTTCACAGTCTTCAAGTGGGCCCATAAATGTATTAAAACTTTCTGTTGATTTCCAGGATTACATGAAAAAAAAGCAAACAAGATTTTCAATGTGATCTCAGACCTGTGGACCGCACGGTATACAAATATTAATTCTTGTTAAGGAATTAAAACAATAAAATGTATCTACTGAGAATGGGTGTACATTCTAGGCCACCGGACTCATACTGTACGAGTGTTAATACAGGAACACAGCGTCATGTCCCGGCTCAGGATACATTTTGGACTGAGATTATGATTTTTATTTTTAACGTAGTGTCATGCATGCCAGACAGTGGAACAATAGTGGAGTTTTTTTTTTCCTGTGTTATGGACAGAATTAATAACCCTTAAAAAATGTACTTAAATAAAAGTAAAGAATAGCCCTGCTTTCAAACGGTGGGTCAGGAGAGACCCTGGTCTGACCAGGCGTGATTTACCAGGCTGAGATCAACGGGGACAGAATGTGGATGAGATCCTCCTGACGGCTCAAACATGGCGTCTGTGTGACTTCAACACGACCACACTTCTCTCCGTGGGTCAGCACCCCTGCTTTCGCCTGATTAATCGTCTGTACCCCCTCGATGCTGCCTAAACATCTCTCCCGGGACCGGACCTCCGGAGTCACATCGGTAAGGTTACGTGCTTCCTATCGCATAACTACACCTAAAGGTCCTCTTGGGTGCACCGTGAAGTCCATCCGAATAGTTTTTGCTTGAATCAAAAAAGATACTTGTGGTCACAGAACTCAGTGCGGTCCATCTCCAGCACACTGCAGTGGGCTCGAACGCTGGGTAATTGTAGCTGTGAGCGAGGAATGTAAGCTCATTAAATCAAGTTAAGGCCAAAGTGCATTACAGTAAGGCTGAACGGAGGCCCACGTGTGAATGCAGGGAAATGTGAAAACTCATTTCACAGTTTTTGATAATTCAGAACGGGGAGGTCTGCGGTTGAAACCCCAGCGAAGCGTGCCGGGGCTTGGCTGTGAGACCTTTAGGCAGGCTGTATCTCTGGCGTAATTATCTGATTCTTATCTCTCCTTTATCCTGCTCTGGCCCCAAAGCTCACTTTAACTAATATAACACAATTAACTCTCATTTGTGACATTATCAACTTCCTTTTTATTAATAATAATAAAATACAGTGCTCCGAGCACTGTGGTAACAACAGCAACATGATCCTGCCGCAGCATTAGCTGGGGTTCCACAGAAACGACCTGTTCAGTATTTACACACATAATTAGTCCAGGATTCATAGGTCTGGTACTCATACATATGCTCATTATTAATATTATGAAACTAGTAAAAACTAGCAGGACTTGTATTTTTATTAGCTGTTTTTTCGTGCTTTTTTTCCCCTCCGGAAAAGGTGAATTATGAACAGGCATGTGACAACCTAGTCATAAATGGTGTTGCGCAAAAACACATGCTGTGAATTTTCTTTTTATACTCGGAATGAACATCAATTTATGATCAGATCACGCTGTCCTCTCGTGGGTATCCATTGTACACAGCGGTGGAGTCTCATTTCACCCTATCAGTATAAAGTAAAGTAATGCTTGAAGAATTTATTTTTTATTATACAAATATTTTTGAGAGGAACGTTATGAAACTAATCGCAATAAACAACTGTAGTATTGCGTGTCATCAAGGGCATGACTGTACAAAGACCGTTAAATGACATCATTGTTTTGGCATCGCTGGCATTTATTCATAAACCCACTTTGGATGTTGACCTTTGAACTCAAGCGGTAATCGCAGTTGGAGTGAAAGGTTCTGTCAAATCTCATTTCCTGCGGCCCGATCTCAGCAGTTGCACCAGGAGCGTAATTCCCACATTATAATTGGGCACCGACACACTGTATAATGGCCAGGGTTTACGGTGCTCAAACTTGTTTATTTGCACATTGTTGTGTTGGAGCTCCACTTTCTGAAAAGCCATGAAACGCTTTACTCTTCAAACATTCTGCCGCGCCTCTCCCAGCAATTTGCTGTATAATTGACTGTTTTTGCCGATGCATTAGGCGGAGATCACAGGCCTGGAGGTCCATACGCGCACATCAAATGGAAACAGCTGTCCGACGCTTCACATTTCCACAGGAGGAAAATCGCAGCGCATAAATATGGATTTCTAATCAACAGCCACATTTATCATCCCCCCCCCCAATCAGATGCATCTACACAACCTGGGCCTCGGCGTCTAATGGGAGGGATATTCCACCGGCTCACGGTTTTAGGCCGCTCGAGAGCAAAGCCTTATTTTTTTTCTCCACTTTCTCCCCAGCTCTCATTATCCCCCTTCGTCAGTCCGCTCCGGAACGATCCGCGGCGTCTCTGAGAAACCCCGCTCCTGTCACATTCTGCTGCCTCTTCCCCCACCACCCCCCCAACAACGTGGCTTCCTTGTACTCAGAAGTGACTTTTCCCATAGATTTGGCCGCGGAGACAAAGGGGCAACGGGGTGTCCGACAGCACAAGCGGGGGCTGCATTAAAATGTGCCCCGTAAGCAGCCTGCGTTCTTAAGAAAGAGCGGCTTGAGAATTCACGACTGGAGGCAAGCGCCCCACATCTCCGGCCAGGCCTCTTTTGTGGTGGAAGCCACATTTGTTAATTGTCACCCGGTTTCTCTGGCATCATCTACACTCATCAGTCACAGAGTCTATTTATCTTATTTATTTTGTCTCTGTCAGCCTCCCCCCCCCCCCTACACCCACACCCCCCAACCCTTACGTTCTTTTTTTGTTTTTGCTCCTTTTCTCATGTTGGGGTATTTGAGCAAGCTGTCAGTTTTATAGAGTGGGGAGAATAGGGCTGACGGGCCTGACCCTCAAAGGACAGCATGTACCCCATCTGCCCGAGACTGCTTTATAGATCCCCTCAGCTTTTGTGTTTGTTTGTTTTTGTTTGTGTGTGAAAGCACTGTAACGACCACGTCGGCCGAGAGTTCACCACCTCCGCCCTTTACCGCACCGCCGTCCATCGGCACACTGTTTACCGCAACCTGTAGCACCGCGCAGCTTCACCAGAGCTGGGGTCTCAAACTCACGCAAAACTAGAGGCGTTTGTGTCGGTTAATGAATTTGATCAGTTCAATTCCGGAGCCGGCTGCCCCGGAACTCAATTTAAAACCCCTGAAGATTTACGGAGGTCCTGCTTCGCAAAACCACAGAGAGCAAAGGCCAGAATATATAAGGCAGAAGTCTTGGAGACATTTTGACATTTTGAAACGGACTAGGTTAACCCCAATAGATAGATATTGTTTTACCTGATCCTAGTTGGCTACTAGAAAAAAATGCAAATGTAGCCAGGTTTTCACCTGAATGCAGAGAAGGAATTTGTTGACCGGGGTCCTGGGTTTCGATAGAGCCAGACTCTCGACTCCAGAACTTCATTGACACCAGCTTTCAATTAAATGCAACTGCAGGATGCAACAGTCTCACCTGAGAAATGTGTGAAAATGCACTGGTGTCTGTCACCTCTGCTAGCCCGCAAACCTACACACTCCTCTGGTCCACAAGAAAGGCAACGATTGGAGAGGCATCTTCACAGCTCAGTCAAGAATTTAATTGCCATTGGGTACACACTGAAGTGTATGAGGTTTCTGGGATCTTCACAGTGCAAAACACACACACACACACACACACACACACACACAGACACACACACACAAACAGGTACACCCGCATACAACTGGTAATGCGTAGGTAATTTGTTTCAGTTGGCTCCATACCCAAAAGATTTTTTGACACTACTTAATACTGAGGGCCAGATTTACTAAGATCTGTAGCCTGGGCAAAATTAGTAACATAACCAATGATTGTTGCAAAACCATGAACTGCTGTAACTGTTTTGATGATTGGTCATGTTATTGATGTTATTATGTCATTACATATTTTTTGAAGTATGCATGAGTGTGTGTGTGTGCATGTGTGCACACGTGTGAGTGTGTGTGAGTGCATGCGTGAGTGTATGTGTGTGTGTGTGTGTGTGTGAGAGTGACTGAGTGTATGAGTGTGTGTGTGTGTGTGAGTGACTGAGTGTCTGAGTATGTGTGTGTGAATGACTGAGTGTCTGAGTATGTGTGTGTGTGAGTGAGTGTGTATATGAGTGTGTGAGTGTTTGCATGCATGTGTGAGTGTGTGTGTGTGTGTGAGTGTGTATGTGTCTGTGTGTGTGTGAGTGTGCTTTAGTGTGTGTGTGTGTGTGTGAGTAAGTGTGCGTTAGTGTGTGTGTGTGAGTGTGCGTGTGTGTGAGTGTGTGTGCTTTAGTGTGCATTAGTGTGTGCGAGTGTGTGTGTGTGTGTGTTTGTGTGAGTGTGTGTGAGTGTGCGTTAGTGTGTGTGAGTGTGTGTTTGTGTGAGTGTGTGTGAGTGTGTGAGTGTGTGTGTGTGTTTGTGTGAGTGTGTGTGTGTGTGTGTGAGTGAGTGTGCGTTAGTGTGTGTGAGTGTGTGTTTGTGTGAGTGTGTGTGAGTGTGTGAGTGTGTGTGTGTGTGTGTGTGTGTGTGTGTGTGAGTGTGTGAGTGTGTGTGTGAGTGTGCGTTAGTGTGTGTGAGTGTGTGTGTGTGAGTGTGCGTTAGTGTGTGTGAGTGTGTGAGTTAGTGTGTGTGAGTGTGCGTGTGTGAGTGTGTGTTAGTGTGTGTGAGTGTGTGAGTTAGTGTGTGTGAGTGTGTGTGTGAGTGTGTGTGAGTGTGTGTGTGTGTGTGAGTGTGCGTTAGTGTGTGTGAGTGTGTGAGTGTGTGAGTTAGTGTGTGTGAGTGTGTGTGTGTAAGTGTGCGTTAGTGTGTGTGAGTGTGTGAGTTAGTGTGTGTGAGTGTGTGTGGGTTGGGGGTAGCAGGGGGCTGGTCAGAAGCTCCCTGTGGCTGGATTCCCGGGGCCTCCACGCCCTCAGGCCTGTTATTTTCACCTCGTGGGGTAACAGTGAGTGCTGACCGCCTTCTCCTACCTCCACAGGCCCATGAGAGAGGGCCTACATGCATGCAGAGACAACTCCTGGCTTCAGGCAAAAAGCACAAAGACCCCAGTGGGGAGTATGACGGGGGCAGGGGGAGGGGGCTCATAATATGCTTTCAACCGTGAGTGAAGAGTCAAAATCTGTAAAAAACACCCCCCCCCCCCCCCCCCCAAAAAAAAAGTCGGCACCCTAGAGGTCAGCCAGTCACGTCAGTTTGAGATGTTGTTGAATGCAGGCCGTCTTCCCTGGGCCCTGGGTGCCGGCCTTCCATGAAGCCTGAGTTTAGTGCCACTGTAATGAGTGTGAGGGCGGTAAGTGTGCGGCCGTTGCAACGTAAATTGTTTGCGACCGCATAGAAAGGGAGTACATCCAGTGGAACCCGAAGGCACATTTTTAGTGACTAAAAAGGATACGATATACACTCGCTGGTCACCTACCCATTATAAGGGTTACAGGGGGCAGCCACTTATCTCAATCAATGTTCCTTTAAATAGCTTTAAACCGTAATCAACTTGTAAAATAGCCACAGAAAGACCACATACATGTCTTTTAGGAGTCGGTTGATTTCGGCAGGTTTTATTAGCTGTTGGCCAGTTAGAAACAGCATTATTGTATTCCCGTTAATGATCGTTTGCTACACTCTCCAAACAGTGCAGGCTGCTGGCAGGCAGAGGGGGCGGGATGCTGCGGTTGTGTCTACGCTGCCACGCGGTCCCAAAGCTGGCCGGTGTCTTTCGCCGCAAAAACATGATCGGAAAAAGTGAAAAATACATCTCCGTCCCTGAAGAAATGCAGGTTCCCACGAGCCGGAGGGGTGCCAGGGCAGGAGACGGGTAGCACACGGCGCAAACTTTTAGAAATGTAAAATTAAATTGAAATATGTGCGTGTGTGAGAAACACAAGCCCGGTTGCTGTGCCTATTCCCAGTCTGCCGTGTAAATCCAAGCCATTATGCTATTATGACTCAAACCAGGCTGTAGCTGCAGCCATTCAAAGCTCTAAGCTCTACTTAACACAGTTTTGCACCCCAATCCCAAAAAAATCCAAAGCCAAGTATTAGGGTTTTAAATGGCAACACATTTGGGGGTTCACAGTGCTTATATTCTCAAACAACTCATACTCAAACAAGATTTCTAGTTTTATTGTAAACAACAAAGTGGGCACAAGAACGAGTAGACTCAGAAAAAGTACCTCAGGCCCAGGAAAATTTTCTCTTTTTTAAAGAATCATTAATTTGCTCCAGAGAGTCTGGAGAGTAATCCCCCCCTCGAACTCTCCACTCCAAGTGTTTTACTCTCGTAATGAGACTTTTATGCTGCCGTCTCTTATGTAGAAAATATTAGCATGTTTTAAGTTACTGTCTGCCTGTCTCGCTCCATTGGCAAATCTGGAAATGCTTTAGATAAGATTTGAAGCCTATATATAAGAATAAAATACTTGATGGGATTGACTTTTTTTACAGTATATAACACACAGACACAGACACAGACACAGACACAGACACACACACACACACACACACAGCCAGCCTCTCAGTGGCACCTTTTCAACACGAGAGTATTGGTGGTGGAGATATGGCGCAACAATATTGGCTAAGATTGTCAAGGCCGTTGGACAGGCGGCCTGAGATTTACATCGCTCACCCATCTCCACACGTCTATAAGGCAGGGAGGCCCCTTTGATCTGCAGCTGTACGTTCAGGGCCTGATTTACAGGGCCTGCTATCTCCCGCTCGGGCCCTCATATGTCTGCCGGAGCCCCGCACAGCTGCAGGGCCCCGTACGGCAGAGTGAGTCACGCGCTCCCGGCTGAGAAGACACCGGGGCCCACCGTCCCAGCGCTCTCACCCCCGCAGAGCCGGGTGGGCACAGCCTCAGCCCCGCGTCCCCGCCCCGCGTTTACACCGCGATGGGGGACCGAGGGGCCCGCGCGTCAATCTCCTCCCCGCCCCGCTCCTTCTCAACGCAAAAAATAGCAAAAAAAAAAAAAAAAAAAAAGGGAGAATGAAAAATTAGAGCATAATTTGGACGGGGTCCAGATCCAGATTGCGAGTGCAAAGAATCTTTTGGACGATTTCCACATTTCACAGGCTGTTATGAAAAGCTTTAGTGTTGATAGCTTGTCGTTCTCATTCGATACTTTGCTGGCAGTTGCTTGGATTAAAAACAACAGCGACTCCGTGTTCCTTTACCGTCATGGACTCCCAGGGAATTATGCAAACTCAGGCATATACTAGCCTTCAAAAAAAAATCAATAAATGAACAATAATGAGCATATTAATAATTCGTTTTTATCCCGGGGTTGTCTCATATCGGTCACTGGAGACCTTCGTCTTTTATGTCTTTGGCTAAAAAGAGCTGGAAGAAGACCATACAGAAGGTAAAAAAAAAAAAGGATTGCTTCTGTTTGTTAATCTTTCTTTATACATCTTTTCATATGACCAGACCCCTTTTTTTCATCTCTTTCACCTCAAAAAGAAAAGAAAAAAAGTTTGTCAGTCCCCCTGTTCCCTTTTGTTGTGCTCTTTCTTCTTCTATCCCTTTATATTCCGCTCCTAATCCCAGCCATGCATGAGCGATCAGTTGTGTCCTGTTGTTTCGCCGTTTCTGCTAGTTTTCGGCCAGTAGGGTTCCGCCTTTGTCTCCTTTCTGTGACGAACACAGAAAAGGTAAGGCGACAGAGGGGTAATGAAACCTGAAGACTGAGGCCTTTGTGTTCCTGATCAGTTATATATATATATATACACACACACACACACACACACACACACACACACGTTATATACTGTTCGGAATATACACACATATACATATTTTTTGTATATATTTGGCTCGATGACAATAATAATTGAAGGTCTTTGTTGGAATGCTGGTTTGCAACATACTAATGGAGTCCAGAAGTCCTTGGAACTCACTTTTATATCTGATGTCTGAGGAGTGTGTGTATATATCAACATGAACTGAAAAATAATGAGCAAGAATAAGTATTAAATACGTTTTAATAAGCATTGTTGGAAAGACAATGTAATTTAGTCAAAACCCAGATATTTTTGCAAAAAACATGCTTAATTTAACATGGATTTGCTTACAGCCACTGACAGCAAAGCAGCTTTCATGCCCGGCACAAATGATCAGTTTCCCTTGTGATATCAGAAAGAACCTGTGGAGCTAAATTCCAGAAAAAAAAGTTCATCTATTTTGATTTTCCACAATAAAAATGTCCACCATCTTGTTAAATGACAATGTCAATGCTGCTGATTGTCCTTCCCCTGCCTTCTCGTGGCACAGTGAAGGTCATCGCCGCCGTTATGACAGTGCTACGCTGGCGTGTCCATCGCGGCTACGCTGGCGTGTCCATCGCGGCTACGCTGGCGTTTCCATCGCTGCGTGGTTTGCAGAGAGGCTCACGCGCGCTGTTGAAAGGGGACACTCATTGTTCTGGACAGGTCTCCACTCTCTGTGGTTGTCGGGCCTAATTAATAGTATTGCGGTGTGTGTGTGTGTGTGTGTGTGTGTGTGTGGGGAAGGGGGGGGAGGCACAGTGGGGCCTGGGCGAAGCAGGACAGGAAATTATGATCGCAGACGTCTTCCTGTGGAGTCCCGCACTTGGCACTACAAAGTGACTCCTGTCGCAGCCACCTGAATGGGCTGGAATGAGAGTGGACAGCCACATCATCCCACTCCCAGCGCATCGGGCCCCCGCGCACAAGTGCCCATTGTCCCGCGCCAAAGGCAGGATTAAGAGGGGTCTTCAAGCGGCCCCCGTTTTCAGGCGGCAACAAAAAAAAAAAAAAAAAAAAAACCAGAGGAGGCAGGGGTCTGGCCCCCCGAAATCACACAGCCGGGGGAGGCGCATGAAAGGGCCCGCTCCTCAAACAGGGATTAAGGCAGCCCAGTCCTGCGCCCGACCCCCCCACCGCCGCCTCCATCGCCTCCATCGCCAGCCCTCCACACACACAGGTGAACACTGCCCTCGCTCCTGGATGACAGCGACAGAGAGCAGTTGAAGAGTTGAGATTGAAATTTTTATTCAAAAGAACAAGGGAGTCAACTGACGACTGTTTCCATCTTCATGGAGACAGTTGAGCCATGGAACGGCCAGCGAGAGACTGAGCGGAGCGTCTTAAAGACAGCCGGCGGAGCGGGGCGTTAAGTCCAGTCTCACGCTGCCGTAAGCGTACCCCATCTGCAACGTGGCGGGGGTGGGGGGTGGGGGGAGGGGGCACATCTCATTTTGGGGGACAAAGGGAGGAGGCGAGCAGGACGGGATCAGGGGTTAGAGATGAAAGGAGAGGGCGGGCCAGGCCGCGTGCAGCTGCGGCCGCCATTGTGCCGCGCCCGCGTTAGCGTGCGCTCGCGTTAGCATGCGCCCTCGTTAGCGTTAGCATGCGCTCGCGTTAGCGTTAGCATGCGCCCGCGTTAGCGTTAGCATGCATACGCGTTAGCGTTAGCATGCGCCCGCGTTAGCGTTAGCATGCGTCCGCATTAGCATGCGCCCGCGTTAGCATGCGCCCGCGTTAGCATGCGCCCGCGTTAGCGTTAGCATGCGCTCGCCGCGGCGTGGGGACGCGGCTCGCCTGGGAGACGGGGAACAGCGCCTCGCTGCACGGGCGCACGAAGGGTTAAACACGCGGCCTTACCAGAGCCACTGCCTGTCCCAACTGAGCCAGACCGAGAGATTAAGACACAATTTATCTTCGCATCGGTTCACAAAAATGGAAACAAGAAACACAGAACATGCTTCAGTTAGCAAAGAAACGTGACAAAGAGCAAGTCTGACCGGCCGCAGTACTGGCTAAAGCATAACGCAATAACGTTCTGTTTCCTCTAAAAAGTATATTTGTGAGTGAGGCGTGTTACGTTGCGAACACGTCTGTAAAAGGATTACAGCCGAACACTTTGGCTTTCCGAGTTATTTAAACCGCTGAGTCGCGGCTGACGTCCGCAGATAAAGTCACAAAGTGCGGAGAGACGGATGGCTGAGCGCTGCCATCCCGCTGGGGTGCGGGAGGGGGCGCGGGGGTGCGGGGCTGCGGGAGGGGATGAGGGGGGTGCGGGAGGGGGCGCGGGGGTGCGGGAGGGGGCGCGGGGGTGCGGGGCTGCGGGAGGGGATGAGGGGGTTGCGGGAGGGGGCGCGGGGGTGCGGGAGGGGGCGCGGGGGTGCGGGAGGGGGCGCGGGGGTGCGGGGCTGCGGGAGGGGATGAGGGGGTTGCGGGAGGGGGCGCGGGGGTGCGGGAGGGGGCGCGGGGGTGCGGGAGGGGGCGCGGGGGTGCGGGGCTGCGGGAGGGGATGAGGGGGTTGCGGGAGGGGGCGCGGGGGTGCGGGAGGGGGCGCGGGGCTGCGGGAGGGGATGAGGGGGGTGCGGGGCTGCGGGAGGGGATGAGGGGGGTGCGGGAGGGGGCGCGGGGGTGCGGGGCTGCGGGAGGGGATGAGGGGGTTGCGGGAGGGGGCGCGGGGGTGCGGGAGGGGGCGCGGGGCTGCGGGAGGGGGCGCGGGGGTGCAGGAGGGGGCGCGGGGGTGCAGGAGGGGGCGCGGGGGTGTGGGAGGGGGCGCGGGGGTGCGGGAGGGGGGTGACTGAAGACGAGTTTATTCAGCTGATGAGCACTAAGCCTGTGAGGCCTCCCCACAATGAGCCCTGTCGTCTCCCTTTGTGTCTCTTTAGGAGGCGCTGGTGCGCTCCGCCGGTCCCCGCTTCACCGCCCGTCCTCACAAGACGGGTCCCCGCTCAGTCATTAAACAGACCGCCAACAGGCTGCTCAGGGCCCCGGCCGGGGCCGAAGGGCCCTACCAGCCACTTCATTAGGGCCATTATGGGCTGGGGGGCGGGGGGCTTTCCGAATAAAAACACACTCAGGTCCCGTTTAATCACTTAATTCTCATCGAGTGCTACGAGTGGCCGGCCATTCAGCCAGAGGCCTTAAGACACGGCAACTGGGAGAGATTAATTATATTAATATTCGTCTTCTTCAGGCGGAGATTGAGATTGAGGGTTGGGGCGGTCTGATATCGGCCGGCCTTGTTTATTTTCCGTTTTTGTTTCCAGCTCGGCTCTTTCCCCCCCATCTGGCTGGTTCACGCGCCTGTTGTGTCCCACCTCTTCCCCCTGACTTTGATATCTCTAGCCGGGTTAGAGGGGGGGGGGGGGGGGGGGCGATGCCGAGGTCTATATCTGGGACGTCCGATGTGCTGGCATTGAGAGGGCTGACCTCTGACCCGCGGAGAGGCATTGATAGAGACTCCAAACGTGGCGCGGCCCCCTTTGAAGTGGGCTCTTTTTCAGCGTGGCTAATTAGCAAAAGTGGCCAAACGTTTAGCTTTGGAAGTGAAAGGGTTGAGAGAGAGAGAGAGCGGGCGGGTGTGTGTGTGCGTGTGTGTGTGTGTGTGCGTGTGTGAATGCGGGTGTGTGTTAAACCCACTGGCTGCTCTCTATGAGCACTGACACAATGGAGGGTTGAGATACAAGCTTGTTTGGGTTCGGTGGCCCGGGCATTCAGCGGCGTGGTAGCGTGAGCGTGTTCTTCCACGCCCACCACCCTTAGAGGAAGTGTCCCGGGGGGGTGGGGGAGTGCGACATCTCTTCCCCACTCTCCTCACCTTCCCCGTCTACTTACCGGCTAACTCCGCTCGCCGAAGAGCTGTTGCGCAAGGGAACAAAACGACAGGGCGGGGTGGTGTGGTGTGCTGTGGTCCGTTAAGCAAAAAAAAAGTGGGTTCTTCTTAATACAAATGTACTTTCAAGAGCTATTGATTTTACTTACACTCCCCCACCACCGCATAAATAATTCAACACTCAAACACAATTAAACTAAATTTGCCGTTTTCGTTCGCCGTTCGTTAACGTCTTAATTTTCGCCGGCATTATTTCCAGCCGCAAAGAGGATGTTGAATGGAAACAGAACAGCTTGCACGCGTATTTATACTGAAGCAGTCGTGAATTATCCAGTTTTTTTTCTGTAAAGGTTATAGGAAAATAATTAGCACCTTCTTGAACAATCAGAATTAAGTGCTTAACCATCCACTGCGTGGAGGAATTTAATCAACGCCCTGTCGACTAATAAGAATCGAGTATTTCGACAAGCTGCGGGTATAATCAATTGTTAAGCATTGTGAAGGGGCCAATCCTCACGCTCTTTTCAGAGGAAAGTCCCAGAGGTCACATGAAAGAGGAGAGAGAGCCCACGGAGTAATAAAACCGGGGGAACTACACGAGCAGATAAACAAGAGAGCCATTTAAACAGAGACTTTACTGGAAAAACCACGTAGTAAACCCAGTAAATCCGTAGGCATTCGATGCGGAGGAATCGTATCTTTTCTTTCTTTTTCTTTTTTTTTTTTTTTTACAGCATCCCTACTGGTTATTATTAAGGCATCACATATGGAAGACATGTGAAGAGCTCGCTCTATTTAAACTGTGGCACAGCACAAATGTCAGGACCGTTTACAGACTATTAGACTCAGTCAGCCAGGCTCAGGCCAAAACACGGCATAAAGGAAAGGGGACCGGCCTTGTCTCTTAATTAGTCTCACAGTCAAACATCCGCCATCGTCATAACTTCTCCCGCACAGGAGAGCCTACTTTTTTTAATCACAAATAAAAATGTAAAAGCCTGTCTCAAACTGTTTCCTCCTGATTCCCGCAATAGGCTACTTGCCATGTTGCCTCAGGAAAAGAAATGCCAGAATTTTCAGAGCAGTTCTGTAGAGTCAAATACATAAAATACATTTTGGTAACAATTTAAACTTCAAAGGGAGCCCAGCTCATTTAATTAACCAGCCTGAGAGAAGGGGGAACTGGCCAGTAAACCCAGAGTATCCTGCAACCCGTAAACACTTTTACACACACTCATTTCAGGTACATACGTAGGTTCCATTCATTTAGACTATATAGGTACCATACAAAAAGTCAGTAAATACATAACTAATTGATTGTTCATGACCTTTGACCTTATATACTGCAACCAACAACGGTAAAAATAAATTAAGTGGGACCTGGAAAATATTTTCTTTAAGCATGACGTGAAGTCAGTGTTTTAGAGCATCGTGAAAAGCAAAGTGAACTGTGACTTAGTTTTGAAACAAGTATGAAAGAACAGAATTTATGATTTGGTATTTTAATTCAACTGCTTCTGGCCAGCAGTCAATCCGAGTTTACAGCACTGCAGTAGGCCTATTTTAGACAGTAGCTTTTCAACCTAGGTTTACTAAACCAAGAATATATTACTTTTTAAAAGTTTCCTCTTTGTACACACCATGTCCACAATACTTTCAGAGCTTTTTGACAATTTAATGACTATTGCCTATTCGATCTTTACCTCCACTGCAGTGTGCTTATGCAAAAATCCAGCACAGGGAAGAACTACTTCCTGGGTGAGATGAACCCAGACACATACACTTGTGTGCGCACATACACACACATGCACTCACGCACATTTAACCTCCTAAGACCTGGCGTACACATGCGTGGACTCCACATTTTGGGCTGTACAACCATAATACTTAATTCTTAAGACCGAGAGTCCACATATGTGGACATCATTTTTCTCAAAAACTACATCATGTCAAAAGATGATGCTTAGTTTTTATACTTATCAGGTCCCAATAAGCCCAAATAGCAAAGAGAAATTAAAAATGCATACCAAAAAAGAGTGCGGGTCTTAGGAGGTTAAATGACCACACCAACACTTAGGACACCGTACACACAAGCGCACATGCATGTATACACATGTACAAACACAATTTGAAGACACCAGATACCAAAATTCACCTTTGGACAGTTGGAGCAAACAGGATACCAAGAGGTAAACCTGCCTAGACACACATGTCCAGAGACTCCACACTCAATACTCAACACTCACAGCAGTGTGATATTTAGAGGTATTTATGGATTTCATCAAATGCTCTCACGACCAGAGTTCTTCATAGGACTCCGTTTCCTCTTGGCCTCAGCCATCAGCTCACATCAAGCACATTTTGGCACAAGTCAGACTTGTAGCCTGTTGTAACATACTGTATTCATCATGGCTGGAAAATCAGTTCTGTACTGGAGCACACTGAGGATAATAACCTCCGCCTGTCTCAGCTGGAGAGGCCACGGAAAGCCCACTTGTTTCATTTTAGGGGAACAGCAAAAAAAAAAAAAACCCTACACGACCATTCTCAATCAGGCCGTTATAGCAAGGGACTGCTTACTCAAACCTGCTATCACATCATGCTAATGTAAATCGCCAAAAGTCAAAATAGCTACATTTTACATTACATTTGCATTAAAAAAATATATAAACTGGCTACTCACATAGTCACTATACTGTAAATCCAGCCATCATAAGCATATAATATTTTCATTGCTTTAAACATTCTGAAAAATACATTTACTTTTCTGTGGGTATGACGCAATTACATTATACACACAGCAATAGAATATTGTGTAATTTATAGTCGACATCTGTTAACACATCCTGAAATAAATTATGTATAAACATAAAAAATAGCCAGCTATCCCTCAAACTCAAAAAATAAAAACAAAACAAACAACAGAAGTGTGCCGATTAGTGAGAAACTCAAAGCAACTGACCAAGCACTCGGCAAAAGCATACTGTGGGCAAATAGAATTTGGAAGCAGGTTCTAAATTCACAAATAGAGGTCGTGATGACCTTTATTCTGTGATTAAATGCATGGCATCAGTGAGGAAGCACAGGTAACGCTGTTCATAAGCAAATGCATTTGTCAAGGTGTCGGTTTTTATTGTACACTAGCACATGCCCTTGTTTTTGCTTCTTTGATGCTGCTGTCTTGGAAACTCGCACTCCTAGAAAACATACTGATTTTAGATAGACAACGACACACAGCGAAAGAGGGAGATGTTTGCTATTTTTTCATCAATGAGAAAGTGTGACTCCTTTCTGCTTCGTGCAATAAATTTAAAGTTAAAACCACAAAGGGAATACAAGGGGGTTGGCAAAAGGAACACATATTCCTAATTCTGGGGTCATACCCTAACTCTGAGGTTCAAATCTCAGAGTCGTACTGTATCTCAATTATGTTCCAATTTAAAATAAAATATCTATATTCATATTTTCATATTTTAACCCTATACTTGTTGTATATTGCAACAGCTCAATGGCTTTATCCTAATAAGTGGTAGTACAGCCAAGGAGCAGGCTAATTAAACCTTAACAGCACAATGAGAAACAAAGGCAGCCGCTAAGGTAGCTACAGAACGAACCGGCAGCCAATCACACCCTGTTCTACCTAGCTACCGTACTCCATGACACATTTTATGTGACTAGTGAGCAAAGACTAGCAGAGATAAGCCAAGAAATCCCTGCAAATCGAGCAGCACTAACACAGGTACATGCTCATTCAGCAGTGGAGGATATCTGAATCTAGCGTTGGGCTGCTGGCACAGTGCACATGAATGGTTGGCACGGTAATGAAAAGTAGCTGGCTCATTACTACAGTATGTGTTGTACAGTAGCTAGCCTTGCATTGACGTCTCATCCGATTAAGCGCCCAGTGATGTATGCAGCAATTCTGCCTGAGTACCCAGTTCTGAATCGTACCGTACAATTAACCCATCATATCATAGCATAGTAATAAGGACCACAGATATATATATATTTTTTTTTTACCAATGATCAGGCAGATCTGATGTAACGAACATATTAAAGCACTCTTAGTGACAATAAGCAAACTGCACACAATGAATCCCTCACACAGCATATATGCACACAGCATATATCTAATAAGCCAAAGAGAAATTTAAAGAAGAGCCTCAAAGATCAAGGCTGAACTTAATTGTTTATAAGGATGGGCTCCCAGGGGAGCAGACCACGTGCTTATCGTGCTGTGTGCAGTTTCCCGATACCACTGGCATTGGCATAAAAAAAGTATATTTGTTCCATTCGTGAATACATTTCATTAGACGATGAAAGGCAGGACCGGTGGGGGCTTTCCAGCGCAGAGATACTGAACACACTTCGACATGAGTCTTCCTCCGGCAGTGCTGAGAGCATGCCGCCCCTTTCACACACACACACAGGCTCAACGGCATTAATGTGCATTTATTAAAAACAAAAGAAAGAAATGGTGTCGTGTCCTCATTTTGTCTTCAGCTGCCGTTTGACTTCGAGTCAGCGCCGTATGACTGCCAGCGAATTCTGTGTATTGTGCGTACTCCTACGTTCGGTTTTTAAAAAGGCTGTCGAGACTCTCTACAGTACAGAAAGCGCCAAGCTGAGACATGGACGCGTGAGTGCGCGTGTACTGGCAGTATCAGAGCGCACTCATGCAGTCAGCACCTCAACCACATACAGTAGATGGCCATCGTACAAAAAAACTAGGCCGCACCAATACCACGAGGGAAAAAAACGCGACGGCTCTCCAAACACGAAACACCGTCAATTATCGTTACGAACGGCTGCACAGAAACGCGTCGCACGTACAATGATATCACAAGTGGTGTGGGGGGGGGGGGGTGGGGGGCGGTGTGTGTGATACGGAGGAGCAACGGGCCATTAATGCGCCCCCCCCCAGCCGCGGAGAAGGTGCGAGAGCCACTTATGGATTCTTCCAACAGCTTCGCTTTCAGTGCGCGTCTCCTGTCCGTGTTAATGCAGGGCGCGGGCGGGCGGGGGGTGCGGGCGGGGGGGGCGGGCGGGGGTGCGGGGGGTGCGGGCGGGGGGTGCGGGCGGGGGGCTGTGAGCGGCGGTTAGCAGTCGGTGCAGGTGCGCGCGTTCAGACGGCTGTTCTACAGAGTGCCCACCTGCGGGGCGGGGGTTATTGATCCACGCGGCAGGGCTTCCCTCTGTCGGACCGAGGCTCTGCCCCCGTGCACGTCTCTTCCACCCCCTCTACTGGAGGGGTCACGTCCCCGGGGCACGAGCGCTCCACCACCCCCCCGCCTACTATGAGAGAGCAAACAGGGGTCACCAGCGCCGATCCCCAATCACACTGAGCCTGGGTGGAGAGGACCCCTGGAATCAGTCTCCCAGAGGACCCCCAAACTCAATCTCCCAGAATACCCCTGGACTCAGTCTCCCAGAATACCCCTGGACTCAGTCTCCCAGAAAACCTCTGGACTCAGTCTCCCAGAATACCCCTGGACTCAGAGCAGTCTCCCTGGATTCAGTCTCCCAGAAAACCCCTGGCAGTCTCCCAGAAAGCCCCTGGACTCAGTCTCCCAGAGGACCCCTGGAGTCTGAACAGTCTCCCAGAAAACCCCTGGACTCAGAGCAGTCTCCCTGGATTCAGTCTCCCAGAAAACCCCTGGACTCAGTCTCCCAGAAAACCCCTGGACTCAGTCTCCCAGAATACCCCTGGACTCAGTCTCCCAGAATACCCCTGGACTCAGTCTCCCAGAATACCCCTGGACTCAGTCTCCCAGAATACCCCTGGACTCAGTCTCATAGAAAACCCCTGGACTCTGCTCTAGCTCCTCTGACACTCAGACAGTCAGCAGCCAATCAGCAGGGCTCTCCAGCGCTGACACACGCTGAAGGAGACGCTGAAGGCACTTCAGCAAAGGCCGAGCTGGCGCAGGCAGGACCAGGGGTAATGTGGGTCTTCAGGGTCTCTCACTCTCTCACTCACTCTCACGCTCAATTTCTCTCACTCTCTCTCACTCTCTCTCGCTCACTTCCTTTCACTATCACTCTCACTCACTCACTCCCCCCCTCCCTCCCTCTCCCCGTCTCATCTTGGGGAACATAGACCAATTTCTTAACTTTCCAAGCTCCTTTCAAAATTAATTCGCTCATATAAAAGATGAAAAACACAGACACATCCACAAGAGCACAAGGAAACGGACACATGTAACGGAAAAACTTCACAGAGGTGCCGTTCACCTGTCATGGTAATATACGCAGCCCTGCTGTGCCGCATGGACACACCTGCGCGCCAGGTTCCGCGGAGCCGTCCGCTGGCAGTCCTGAGCTGACCGCACCGCGTGCTCCAGTGCAGGCCTGCTATCCATATAAACCTCCCCCACGCTGGCTCTCTGCTCGCCCCTATTCCCTGTATGGTCCTATAGCAGCGCAGAGCAGTGCGTACAGTGGGGGCGTAAAGTGCCGCTGACTTTACCGGGCATGTAGTAAATTAAAGTGCTGGTGGGGGGGGGGGGGGGGGGGGGGGGGGGGGGGGGGGGGGGGGGGGGGGGGGGGGGGGGGGGGGGGCGTCGGGGGAGAGAAAATCTCTCTCGCATTCTGCCTCTCTCTCTCTCTCTCCCCCTCACTCTCTCATTCTCCCGCTTTCTCATTCTCTCTCATCCTCTCTCTACCTTTCTGTTTCTGCCTCTCTCTCCCTCCCTCCCTCGCTCGCTCTCTCTCATTCTCCCCCTCACTCTCTCATTCTCTCTCATCCTCTCTCTACCTTTGTTTCAGCCTCTCTCTCCCTCCCTCTCTCTCTCTCATTCTCCCTCTCCTTCTCATTCTCTCTCCCTCCCTCGCTCTCTCTCTCTCATTCTCCCTCTCCTTCTCATTCTCTCTCTCCCTCCCACACTCGTTCTCTCTCTTTCTCCCTCTCCTTCTCATTCTCATTCTCTCTCCCTCTCTCCTTCTCATTCTCTCTCCCTCGCTTGCTCTCTCATTCTCCCTCTCCTTCTCATTCTCTCTCTCCCTCCCTCACTTGCTCTCTCTCTCATTCTCCCTCTCCTTCTCATTCTCTCCCTCCCTCCCTCCCTCCCTCCGTTGACTTATGGGCAGCAGCACAGTCCTGTCCTGTACTCATAGTTGGTGGTAGCACAGTGGGATATATCCACAGAAATCACGCCCATAAAACTGGCGAAGCTTGGAAAATATTTGAATAGCTTCCGTAGCGTGTCTCAGCCGGCAGGGCCGGAGAGGCAGGCCAGTGTTATTGCTGCAATTAAACGTGAGGCAGGGAGGGGAGCAGGGGGGGGAAAGAAATCCCCCCAAAAAAAGGTTGTAAACATGAGAAATGACACTTGACAACCGGTAATTTATGGGAGCTCTTTTCAAAGGCCAGAGACGATGCCGTTTTTTATAGGGAAACGGGGGAAATAAAACACAGGGCAGCAGGCATTAAAGAAAAGCATTCACAGAATTTAAACACATTACAGCTGGATGAGAAATAAGAAAGGAAAAGAGCGCCGGCATCGGCCCTTCAAAGTGCGCGCGCGGAGCGTAGAGCTCACTGAGAACACTCGGGCGTGTCGGGATAAATCTGAACGCACCAGGAGCCTCCCGTCTTCGTGTGCGCATTCCTGTTCGCTCAAAGAACTCTGGGATAGCGTACACATGGGCCGCCGCACGGGGAGGCGCAGATTTGTATTGCGAAGGCATCGCCGATCCTTCTCCTACCTTTCTGCACATTTCCACACTCAGGGAGGCGTCGAGTTTCACATTTTGGAGGAACACCGTTTGTTTCTTCTCAAGCAAAAATTAGAACAAAGCGCTGCACTCGCTTAAAGGCGCCAGGAGTGTATAACGGAGCACACAGAAAGACATCGAAGGAGTATAATCAAAAGGAGAGACTTTACTCCACAAGTGTAACCAAATAGGAATATTAACTTATTTAAATAATGGCCTCTGTAATATGTCATTATCCAGCTTAGACCAGACCGGAGACGGAAAATCCCATTTCATTACAGACTCTGATAGCTACCATATTGCACCGTGAAACCTGATTGGTGTTGCTAGGCAAAATACACATATACTCAGATTAGCGTAAAGGCTGCAATCAGAACCGATAACCTAGGTTTCTCGATTGCAAGATACAACATACTGGACATGAAAGTCCCACACGCATTGCATTTAGAGAAGGTTCAAGGGGAGAAGGGGTGATTTCATTTAAATGGGTGGCATATTTTAGCTTGCGACTAAGGCCCATGTAATCGGGCGTGAATAAGTAACCAAAATGTCGATCCATTAATTTCACTTGTCAATGGTTCCAGGATGAATCGGTCTTCGTGGCAGAGACATTGTAGTGAGGTTCAGTCGAATACTGGCTATCCTGCAATCTCATTTCGCCGCTGATTATTTCATGACTGGCCTACTGTACATCGATCTGGCGTTCTGTTTCATATGCCCGCTCTGTTATTCAACACACTGACGATGAAATAGGTGTCTAAAATACATCAGCCTTTGATGATTCCACAAACATATTTCCAACCCAAAATGTTATTTTATTGTAAGATGGCTGCGATGGGAATGTTAATATAAACATTAACAGCTACTGCTTCCAAAAGAAAGAACATGCCAGTTTTAGCATAAGAGTGAAGCATCGAAGTAATTAAATCATTACAATGTTCACGTGGGTAAAAAAAACTAAACTGCAGGAATGTGCTCTCTTTCGCCCCCATCAGGCAGAGGGTGGTATTGCTGTATAGAAACCAGAACGTGTATTCCTGCCAACGTAAAAGCAGGCTGAAAAATCGGCCCACTGTGGTGTATAATGACAAAGACTGGGGAAAGGACAGAGACAGAACTGCCTCACAGGGAACCAAAGGAGTCCTTATTGTACACAGAAACTAAAGTGTAATTCATCTGAACTGTAGAACGTCAAGAGTTCATTTTTTTTTTTGCCCGTTTGCTCAAACTGCACGATAGCGGTTAACGACATTATGCAAGTGTCAAATCAAAACTCCCAGGTCCTTCAACCGACAGGACAGTCCTTAAACGACTGGGCACGGAAATGCAATGTGTTTGTGCTGCGAGAAGTATAAGTTAAAGCAGGGACAGAACGCAAGTAATTAAGATCATACAGTTCCTGTAAATGTAGGGTCGACAACTCGGCTTTCTGCTTCAGTCCAATTTCCAATTCTGAACTCATTTACTCGCTGAAGGGGAAAACGCAGTGTCTGTCACCGGGAGGTTCGAGAAGGGGAGGGGAGCGGAGAGGAGGGGAAGGGTGAGGGGGGGGTGGGGGGCGGAGGCTCAATTTAAGACCGTTGCATTAAAGGTGGGAATTATAAATACCCCCAATTGCAGCCAAAGTGTCTTCATTTTGACTGAACCGCCAGATATGCCGTTGCCATGGTGACAGAGCGCCGGCTGCAGCCCCCCTCCCAGCTGTTGGGAGTTTTTTTTTTTTTTTTTTTTTGTGTGTGCATTGAAGCCGCCACCGTGCTGTGTCCCCTTTCAGGACACTAGAATAGCGTCTCGACTAATCCGTGAAAGTTGCTGTGCGCTATGAGCGGGCCGGGCCCAGCCTATTCTCCCCGAACCGGTCCCAGGGCTCCCCGCACGCTGCTCCACACGTGATTGGTCCCTTCCATGGCAGGACCGCCACCCCCCCCCCCCCCACCGCCCCCACTGCCCCTCTGGCTGTGGGGGCAATCCCCCCCCCCCGCCTCCTCCTCATTGCGAGGTAGTCAGCTTCTCCCTAGCATAATTACCAGCGCTGAGCTGGGGGACTCCGCTGGCCCAGGGCACCTGTGTCCTCCATTGTTTTGGCTTCTCCCTCCCGTACCCCTCGCCCCCCCGTCCGCTCGGGCCTCGGGTTGATCATCCGGTCCACTCATCCAGAACGTTCTGCCGTCGAACCCAGGGAGAGGACCAGCGCTGGCACCCAGCACAAGGGCCCGGGGACCCTCTTGCGTCTCCTCCTCCTCCTCCTCCCCGCTGGAGGTGATGTGTTTATTTTGGCGTCGATGTGGCGCTGATGAGGGTGGAAACCTGAGGCGGCAGGCGGGAGGGTCAGGGGCCTCCGTGAC
Source organism: Conger conger (assembly GCF_963514075.1). NCBI lineage: Eukaryota > Metazoa > Chordata > Actinopteri > Anguilliformes > Congridae > Conger > Conger conger. The sequence goes on along the minus strand of NC_083762.1, from coordinate 7,467,669 downwards.
GTGCGACCTCATTAGCCCCGCTCCGCTCCGCTCCGCGCGCAGACAGGCTCCGCCACGCACGCACAGCCGCGCCAGCGATTGCTCTTACTCGCCCGCCTCGTGTTTAAGGTGCTAAACTGATGCTGAAAGCGAGCCCTGTTAATAAGCCGTAAAATGTCACAACAACCCCAAGCGAGCCGCCGCTTCGAACGCGGAAACGCAACCGCCCCTGACCGGCCCCGAACACGAGAA
>NC_083762.1:7332438-7462438 GCF_963514075.1 Conger conger | reverse complement strand
CAAGTCAGCCTTTTCATTAAGGCACATTTATTTGTCAAATACTGGAGCTTCACATAAAAGTCTCTCAGTAGCATTGTTCTGGAAAGCTTTTGTTGTATAAAGTAGAATACTTAATCAATCTCTCTTTTACTAATCACATATGAAGTTAACTGCTGGGTGGCATTTGAAAACCCCTTTCTCTGTCAGTGGGAAAGAAAGGGGACTATTCCTCTCCTGGTCCCACACTATTTAGCCACACTATTTGTGTCTCTATCACACAAACTGCATTCTGCATAATGTAATAGCATACTGTACATTTATTATGGAAAACAGTTTGAGTTGTTCAATTTCCACTGGGACAGAGCTGGTGGACAACACAGTCCATTCCATAATTTCTCATTTTCTCTAACAGAAGTACACTGGCAAATGATCACAATGATTACTATATTGTATAATATCAGGATAACATACGCAATATATCACATCCATGTGAACTATGAAGACAGCATTTGAGATACTTGTTTAGGTAAACTGAAAGAAGGCTCCGGAACGTAAACATCATGCATGTCGTATGTATGTAATTTAGTGTAAGTACTCGTTTAATGAAATCTAGGCCTGGTGATAGAGACTCAACAGAAATACTATTGTACCGTGATACCTTGTAGTTTCTATTTTTTTACATGCATCTTTACATTAACATATGTGTTGTGTGAAAACTAGTAGTTGAGTAATTCTTGAGGTGTTTACGATCAAGATTTGAACCAGGTGGTTAATATCCATTGGGTTTAGTTGCCAGTGAGTCATATTCCAGTAATATTTATCACAGAAGCTGAAAAAAAACTTTTTTTGTTTTCTGATGAAAGAGGAACAGCAAAACAAATGCTGAGCACCTTTTCCAAAGAAGGAAAAACATACAAGATAAGCGCATAAATAAATTACGACTTTAATCTTTTGACTTCAAAAGAGTCAAACTACATTAAGCAGGGAAAAAGCTGCAAACTTCTATTAACAAAAAAGCTATATAACTAGGATTCACACACTATTCATTCGGCTCCACAGTCTAAAAAAAACAAATATACTTGCCTATTACAGCCGAAGTCAGTTGACATTTAAAATATACATATAAGTAAACTATAACTCATGTTACAAATATAATTCCAGCCCATCTGTTTATCAGTGTATTTGCATAATGCTCACTGATTTGGAGCCCCTTCACAACAGCATAAGAACAATCGTCACTGTTAAAAGACCAATGTGTTTTAATGACGAATGCTGCCATTTACTGACAACTGTCGCTTACAAAAGATGAGGCAAGGAACCTCTCTAAATCACCCACTTATGAATCATCAGTCAGACTCACTCTGGAAGTGAGCACTTTTTCAGGGAACAAGAGATCTTGTAAAAGTAGGATTCTTGCGGTTATCTGAGCTGACAGCTCCTTGAAAGCAGTGCAGTCATCCGTTAATGAGTTCAAGGACTTTTTTTAACTCTTAAATTTTATTGTAGATTTTGATGGAACGGGGAAACTACTGGTCGTCAGATGATCTTCATTAGACTTCTCTCTGGTTACCAGTGGCGCCCTGTTTCGGCTGCATAGCACTGCACTGCACCGTTCACTTGTCCGTCATTCAGAGGACTGGTCTGATTACAGCCTAGAGGAACAAATGCTGCATTTTCTCCAGCATTTAATAGGCAGGGAAACTGACTTTTCTGAATTTGACATTTCGCAAAAACAATATAAACCTCAACTACGGAAACGCATTTGATTTTCGCATTGTTCAAAAATTCTGGCTTTCAGCACCAACAGCCAATACACCGGAGGATTGTGCCTATGCATAAAGCCAACAAGTTGTCATGACAAAAATGGATGTAACATATTTTAAAAAATTAAAAAATTAAATGCATGAAATTACTGTAACTTTTAAATTATTATAATTATCACTTTGCATAGTTTCAGTCTGGGTGAAATTCAACCGTGACCTCATTTGTCTTCAGATTAAATCTGGCTTCGGTGTTGTTGCTATGTAAAAGGATGAGTAACAACATTTAATTTGAGTGCAGACTGTGGAAATTGTTGAATAAGGATACCACCAACTATACTGTTGTTCTCAGTTTGTAATATGCTTGTTAAAAAAAACTAAACAAAAAAAATAATGCCTTATTATTTTGCCAAGAATAATCAGAAAAATAGAACTATGATAGAATTATGTTAATCCTATTTGATATCATTGAGTGCAATGCACAGTTCAGTTACACTAAATATAATATCTTGTGTTGCACTGGTTGCAGGGGTAAAACATTTTAGATATATTTTATCTGGAGAAATAACTTGCATGATAAGGCACTGAGAATTGCATAGTCATCATGTTTGAATGCTTGTAATAATTATACATACCAATTAATTGTAAAATATGAGCCAATTTCTATTACTTGCATTAGGCTTTTTGGCGGCCTGTTCCTGTTAAAAGTACATTTTGCCTCCTCTGATAGTTCCTCAGTTATTACAGATGTAACATCAGCTGAAGTAGTTCTGCAGAACCCTTTTGCATAATGTTTTACAGATTATATTCGGTCCCAAGAAATTTGCTTCAGAAATAAGCTAACAGTAGAGAAGGCAGTTCTGCAGCAGCTAATACTGCATAATCAAAAGGACAGCCAACCTTTGGAGAAAAACACCATATTTTTATTACTTAATATGTCTTCTCTTCCCCTGCTATTGCACAAATAGCTAGACAGTCAAAAGAAGAAGACAAATAAAATAAATCCCTGAATCCAATCAAGGGTTTTCCTTAACTCCCATGAACCCTGAATAGAATAATTACATTTGTTCTTCATAAACACATCTGAATTGTTACATCAAAAATCATTCATAATAAAACAGGATACTGAATAAACATTTACATTTCACTGATAGCCAGATGATAATGCACTGAGAACAAAGCTCAGTAATAAAAATAATTATGTTGTAAATAGCCTTTAATTTGTCAGTGCTGTGGTTTGCGTGGAAAAGAAAGCCACAGCGCGGTGTTTGTGTTCGCCCTCCACGTCGTGCATTCACAGTAGTGACTGCAACTGTCATTTTGTGTTTGTCACTATTTTTTTTTTTCTGCCTTCGGCGGGTTAATAACCGAACACATTAACTTTACGATTTCATCTGTGCAGTCCAGGAAGTTATTTCAGTAAAATAAATGATTATGAAAATGAAATAATGATAAAAAGACGATGGTGGTGGTGGTGGTGGTGGTCACAGGACCTGTTTGTTTTTTCCGTCCGTCTGTCTGTACCTCCGCTCGCCTGCAGACGGAGCATTTCAGGCCAACCCTGTTGCTATGCAAAGCCACATTTAAAATGTCCGCAGACGAGCGGGAAGCACGGTGGATTGGCAGCGTTATATAGAGGAGCAGCCTATGGAAAGCCAGCGTTTACATGTGCCTCTCATTTTACTCTCAGATCGCACGTACGCTTTATCGTGGAGTCACGTCCATGGCCGTAGCACTCAACAGCATTATTTCCTGAATTCTTTCTTTCTCCAACCTTTTAGATTCGACCAGTTCCTAATTGCACGTTTATCGCCAGAGCGAAGCACTTTTCATGAGAAAAGTGGACGTAGTAGCCAAAACGAGACAAAAATAGAGACTCAATACCTATGGTCACGCTTTCTGACCACGCGTAACCGTTAACTTTAAATCAAATAATGATCATTTTGTGAGTTACAGAATGAAGCGTAATGTGGGCGAGAGACTCTAAAGGACAGGTGGGCACACGGGCGCACACAGGGGGGTTCGATGGGCTAGAAAAAGAGTATGTTGTACTTTCATCTAATTTGATTTTTAAGAAGGACAAAGTAATATTACTTTTGCAGCTAAATTAAAATTATGAATTATAAAATAATATAAAAAATTTTTTTAATTAGTCACATAATGTTACGTTTTTCACCTGGCACTTTACTTTGCGCACGTTCCCTGCAAGAGGGCCTGTGATCTTCCTCTCAGAAAAAAAAGGGGGTCACCGTTATATAACCAGGAAGTGGCCTGCCAATGTCCCCTCCAGCTTGTTTACAGTGACATCTCGTTGCCAGGGCGATGGGGTCCTCCCAGTGTGCGTCTTCATTAACCATCATGCACAGCTGGCCAGCGCATTCTGGCAGGGGTTGGGACCATGGGAGTCAGCCTCTGCCCCTGTTCCTCGCTCTGCACCACCGCCCCCAAATTCACGCTCCAGAGGCACAGCCCCAGATGGGGTGGAGAACACGAGGAGGGCGGGGGCTGCTCAAACCTGCCCAGCATTGAACTCAGTGAACACCCCCCCCAGCCCTACGTTTCAAAAGCACACAGACACACCTCGTTTTACCCAGTCCCCAGCCCTGCCTATACGTATACCACAATTATTTTTATTTACCTTCCAGAGTGACACCTTTAACATCGACAAGCATTTATTCTGTCCGTGAAATGACTCCCATATAGTTGCAACATTTGTCAGCCGCAGTTGTCCAATTGCTTCTCACATCCTGTTGCATAAAGTAAATTCGGTGATGAAATGTTTGTTGATGATATGTGATTCACCACTCCTGAACATCAAACAGAAGAATGTTAGTAAAATACTGAATGTATTGCGGTATGGACAGAACAAATAACACTGCAAAAAGGTCTGTGACAGATAATTTCCCGACAAGACAATCATCTAGCTGTATTTTGCCCCAAAAAAATCTGAAATCAGTTTTTTTTTTCCATGCATCAATCCAAAATATCATGGCCCATTTTACTAAATAATAAAATGATAAATAATACATATGTGAAAACTTAAGTCTTTTTGGCTAGCTTTTAACTTCAGAGCTGAATTCCAAATTAAAGGCAAGAAACTCTCCTCCAGAGGAGCAGTAGGAGGCACTGTCAAGAAGTATTCTTTTGATAAAAAACTGGAAAATTTAAAAAAGAAAAAACTTGGTTGTCAGGAGTGACAGCAGTGCTCGTGCTATCTACCGATACTTCCGCAAGCTAGCGGAACATTAGCGCTAAACAGGTGCACGTCCAACCCCCCATTAGACGATTAGCAACATTGAGCATTTTTGTTGTGAATTTGTAAGCTAACAGGTGCTCTAACGGTTAACAGGTTGTTAAACAGGATTTCACAGTGCCTGAGCAACCGCCTGAGCCTGCCAATCACGGGAATCTTATCCTGACATTACCATTTCTGTTGATAAAATTAAACCGCTTCCATTTCTGACACACACTCCTTACTTTCCTACCGGTTAGGGCACACGCACTGCCACTATATCATTTGTTTGTTTTCCCCCCAACGCTCGCTTTGAAAGCTGAATCCGTGCCAGGAGACTGTTGTGCATGCAGTAGCGCAGAGGTTTAAGTCAGTGATAGTGTTGTTGTTCTGTATTTGTACAGTAAATCACAGAGCAGTACGCTTCAGCGGGGGGTCGCCGTGACAAACGCAGGGTACCGACGCGGGTTTGGCTTCTATGAATTGAAGGTCAGGGTGGCGAGGTACAGTGACTCGCAAGCACAGCAGAGCGTGCCGGCCCTACCTCGTTCTCATCCGGAGCGTTACGTCAAATCTCACCCACCTTTAGCGGCACTTATCCCCGTGAGTCACAACGGTGAAAGTCTGACGCAATTAAACGCTAACCTTCTGGCAGCCTGGTAGCAATTACTTTTTGAAGATGAGACATATCATACCCAAAAAAACTAACTGATTTTTGAAGGAAGGGGGGAAAAAGCAAACAACCTTAAAAAAATGCCTTTAATACAAAAAGATAACAACAAAAACACTTAATTATTAATCGTAAGGATTTCGCAAAAGTCTGATGTTTTATCAAAACAAATTTTGTGGGCTAGTTATAAACATTTTTACTGATTTTTCTTAAAAGGGTAACTGCAACAAGTTATTTCAACACAAGACACATATTAGGTCTTCTTGGCATCAGAAGCATTAGTTGACATGGATTATTTTGCTCAGATTTGCACGCGTGCACGTCGGTGCGGATGTCGGTGACTCAGTAAATAGGGTGTCGGCTCCAGAGACGGGTCGTGTGTGCAGACCTGGGGGTGCGGCGGGCGTTCTGCATTGCGGCAAAAGCCCTGCGTGATGAGGGCGGGGCTTGGGTCGCGGAACGCCAGGCGGAGTGGGCGTGGGCCAGAGACGGTCCCGCCCCCGCCTCCTCCCCATATAAATCCTCGAATCCCTCAAACCATTACTGGTACTGCAGCCCCAGTCCCTTCCCCAAAATGAAATGTCCAAGCGGGGAAAACGACGACTTATTTCGCCTTAAATCACAACGTAACATTTACATGCATGATTTTATATTTGCAAAAAGTAAATAAAAAGACAATAATTGCCGAATGCTACTCATTTTCTCAAAATCTCAATGAAATTATTGACTTGAGGGATAATTAAGACACAAATTTAATAAGCTGGGTTGGTCGCCAACAATTTTAACATTATTATGAACGTGGTGTTACATGTTCCAAGTTATTAAAACTTAATAAGATGGTTTCAGGAGATCGATTTGGTTTATTTTCAAACTGCGGAAATGACAAACGAGCACGTTCTTTAGCGCAGTATATTTCAGTATTAGTCTCATCCAGTGCCACTTGGAAGCGAAGTGGAAAGCATCAGTGTTAAGGCTCAGGAATACTAAGGCGAGATATCGCCAAGAAGGCACAGAAGGCCTATTCATAATAAATAAGTGCAAATTCAGCCAAAAAGCAGAACAATTAGTTTTGTAAACTAACTGCTTATGACACGGTGTGAAATCAAGAGTGCTACTATTTTACCAGGTCCCCAGAGATTAAAATGGTCAGGCAACAGTGTTTGCAAGCATGCCTTCCAGTTTCCCTGGCACGTAAGCGGTTAAAGGCGTCTGAAACAGGCACAGGACGCAGGGCTGGGGCTTTGTGCCACGCAGCACTTCAGGAGCAGAAGTGGGTGAACTGACCGTGTCACCGCCGCACAACCAATGTTTCAATTTGCCCCCAAAAAAAAAAAAAAAAGTGGCAAAGTGCACCCGGAATATTAATGACGTATTTTACGGTGGGATTCGGTGGCTAAAGCTGTGATGTCAGGGGGGCCGATGTTGCGCTCAGCCGGGCCGTGCCACCGGAGTTCTGTGATGTACCGAATAAAGCAGAATTCACGACTTCAGGGGGACGTTAAAACCAATTCCGAGGGGCTACCGGGCTCGGAACGAGGGGGGGGGGGGGGGGAGCCTAAAAAAACCGCCAAATGAAACCACATCAACGGCCTGCCTCTCACACCACGCTGGGCCCCTCTATGAAGACATCTGCTGCTTACTCTGCCTCCTCGGCCTGGCACGGGAGGGAGGGAGGAGGGAGGAGAGAGGAGGGAGGAGGGAGGAGAGAGGGAGGGAGGAGGGAGGAGAGAGGGAGGGAGGGAGGAGGGAGATTGAGACCGCACCACCGCAGTCCCGCAGAACAGCGTGCGCGGCCGCCATGACTGACCGCCGTACAGACGCACTCGAGAGAGAGAGAGGCGTGGACTGCTCCCGGGTCCGCACCGCAGCGCCGGGACGTACAGCTCCAGCTCTCCTGGAGACCCAACTGCCACGTGCTGGAGTGTGCTAGAACACTGACCAGCCAAAGCTCATTACTCTCAGTCAAATTATCACCATCATATTATTTTTCATGTATTTCTAAGCCACGCCTTCTTTAGTTATAATCAGCAAGGCGATATTATCCCGCACAGGAGTGTGCAGCGCTGCAATTTCGTTTTTGCTTTCTTTTTTTCATCCTCACATAACATATATCTTGTATCCAAATCTGTGAATTTGCATCTGTATGCTGACCTAGCATCTGATGTCACGGGCACGGGAGTGTTAAGGCCCAATAACACTGATGCCTGAGATTAACTGTATGCAATATCCTGTAAATTGCAAACAGAAGGACGCATCCTTTAAACGTGTAATTAGGTTGGACACGAAGCCCAGCGCGGCTGAGGCTCTGTCCTGGTGTCTCGTGAGCGGGAGTGGGCACCCAGTTCAGCAGCCCGCCTGGTTTCTGTCTTTGTCTTGTGTTCAGTTTTAACTCCTGGGAAATGCATTTCAATATTTAGCTTAGTATGCGCACAGTGTAAACGCAAACGTGAAAGAGAATTTAAAATGAATTCCAGATAGCTCACCAAACAATCGGCATCGGGGGGGGAAATGTGCGATTTAGCGCAACCGTTTCCTGACAACAAGTACACCACGGTTTTAATATACGAGGGTGGAAGCCTACTGTCGCAGCTAGGATCGTTCTAGAAACGGTGACGGCACCTCGGAGAAGCGGAGAGCAGGGTCGAGGTGCAGGCCAGGGGAACAGCCGATTGCACAAACCCATCGGATAAACGGAATCTAGGTTCACACACCTCAGGACCAGCGCTCTTCAAACGGGAGTTTAAAAAACAGAAAACAGTTGACAATAAAAAGAAGGAACACAGGGAAAAAAAGCTTCACATCTCCACTACTCTTCTGAAAGAGCTGGAGTTGAACAGCTGTGCGTGGCTTCAGTTCAATCGCTCCCTCTCTGAAGGAGTGCACAGACTGCTTTATGTGTCTTTGATTTGTGTATTATCGCTAAGGCATACGGAGGAGAGCGGAGGTTGTGTTCCCAGCGGTCTTTCATTCTATATATTTCCCCAGGACAGAATTAAGAGGGATTGACGGATGGGTAGACAGATATATAGGCAGAGACAGAACCCATAAAATGTCAGGATACTTACTTTCCAACGGCTGTACTTTCATACTGGCGGAAATCAGAAAATAAAATAAAATTCATTATTTTTCAGGCGTGCTTCGAGTTTTCCGTTCTTTGCCAAAGCTCCACGTTTCCTCATCCCTCAGTTTTACCCTTAATGATGTCCCGTCTATAAATCCCGATCAGTGAAGCATATGGAAATAGATTACAAAAGATATCCCAGGATACAGAGATATAGTCTTGTTGAATGTTCAAAATATATTATTAGTCAGCCGCATACATTCTAAAGGGTACTCTGCATCTCATCTTCACCAAGGTCACCTTGGATGTTTTCGTTGCACAGTAGTGGATCTCAGTCTTACAGGCCACGTTCAAAACCTTCCTTTTGTATCCAATATACATTTATTTTATGAGACTAGCAATAATTGATAAATCAGTATATAGAGTACGTTTATAAAAACATAGCATTTCAAAAATAGTAATAATCTCGTCTTTGACAGGGATATACTGTTAATTTTAAACGGTATTATGGTCTTGCTAAACTCATTTCACAAAAGAATCAAACAGAATGAAAAGAATTATGGATATTAATGAATGAAAATGGATATTAAAAAAGTCAATAATATGAAGTACTAAATTAATTGAATGCTAAAAAAAAAAGCAGACTCCTAATTTCTGAAGCCAAATTTGAACAACATTTAACATCGGGCATGTACGAAGGCACGACAGCAGTGGAACTGAAGATCAGGTGTGTTTTGGGTTTACTTGGGAGTGATAAGGGAGCTTTCTGCCCTGAAGAAGATTCCTTGCTACTCATAGATGTTATTTCTGGAGGCTTGTCATCCCACCATCCACACGAGCAATACTGTTACACCTTCAGTGTGCCTCAAATCAACTGCACTTTTTCTCGCATAAGAACAAAACATATAGAAATAAAGGTGAACTTCCACAGAATTTAGTGTTAACGATTAAATGGGTAAATTTGGTCAAAACATTGTGACCATAATTATTGTGGGATGTCATGCATACTGTATGTAAGAGTAAGGAACTTCAACACCTCAATCATTAAGAGTTGCGTTCTTTCCAAGAAAACAAACGGCTTGCTGTAACAGAATTCAGTAGATCAATAAATAAATAAAGAGTTAATACACAATCAGGTGATGATAAATGTACTAAAGACCCAGAGGAATTTATCACATTCCGTTCGCCTGTAATAAATTACTCTTCTCCTATCGACAGTAATGGGTGGCTGGCTCTTTAAGGAGTCTCATTTGCTTTCTTTATTGACTGGTTACCTCTCTCACAGCGAATAACCTTGTTCTACCTTACTTCTGAGTGCTCCTGGGAGACTATCGCGAGAGCCAACTTCCCTTTTTGGCAAGCGCGGAATACAAAATGCAGACTTTTTTTCTTCTTTTTTTTTCCTGCGTCTTCTGTTCCCGCTATCCATATTTTTGACCTTAAAATGCACTCCGTAAAAAAGGATTTCCCAAACGGAAAGGAATACCAAGGAAATAGAAATATGCCGCAGATTTGGTGAGAACAAGTCTATTTTTTGTTGTTTGAAAATGCAGTATACGTATGACTGCATCACATTCACTTTGTTCTATTTCAGGCTAAATACTCTGGGGTATTATGGCTTGTTCATACGGAATAAAATATTCTAATTTGTGATTTTTTTTGGATTTACACTCATTGAAACTTCTGGGTTTATTTTGCCTCGACACATTAGTGGGCTACATCATGTATTTGACCATTGAGCTTATCTCTTTGCTTTCAGTGCGCAGCTTATATAAACCGGGCACAGACGTTCTCAGGCTGCCTGCAGCACTTCTGCACGCGGTGGTGAGGTGAGGCGATGGCTTTTCCTCCTGCGCTCCTGTAATTCACACAAGCAGCAAACGCCAGGTAGGATCACCTGCCTTTTGAAGGGAACCCTTATTGTTTCACGGAGCTCTTTTCTGCCCTTATCTCTTTGATGTGAGGTTAGTTTCCTCGCTCTGTGTACTGACTGCAGATCAGGGATCTGTGTGACTGACGAGCAATACCGGTAGACACTGCTACCAACTCAACATTTTTTATTTCCCATAGAGTGCTTTTACCCCTGCCCTATAATCACTCTGTACGATTAATCACGCGCAAAAGATTCAGAACTGTATTGAAAATACGTATCGGTCAATAACATTTGTTGGCGAAACAACGCTACGGTTCAAAATAAGTATAGTACAAATAAATATTTGTATTTATATGATTTGACAATGTCTCAAAGTTCTGCCCATGGCAAATTAATATGCCCGGTGTGTAAGTCCAAAATGAATACAAAAGTCAATTGTTCACTGAACTCACACACTGAGTTCACACACTGAAAGAAACACTAACCTTGATGCTTTGTGTTAAATTATCGTATATGTGCGTTTAAAAAAGCGCACAATAAGTGCAAATAAATCACAGTCACTTCGAAGGCCAAATAACTCCTTCGCATGCCAGAGTCTTCTTCCTTAGCGGAACTAAGCGGACAAATCACTGCACCAACTGGTGCACGGTTCTCTTACTTGGCTTGGGAGTTATTTATATATGTCTATTTTATTTCAGATGGGACAAGTCTGTACAAAGTTTTTTGTTCTTTACTAAATCATCTGCGAAAAGTACAGTTTTAACCGCAGGGGGCTTTTTTGTCATCTTTGGTTATTTTGTCAGAGATATTACTCCTCGGCCAACGTGCGTGCAAAGCCCTAATCTCGCAAATAAACATATCCATCTGTTCATACGGCAGATGAACGGGGGACCGTGTCATTCTGACGGTGTTCATTAAAGGTAGCTGCTGCCAGTTGTTTGCGCCCGGCTGTTCAGTCCCTCCTGCAGGTCTGAAGGCCTCCTCAGACACGGATGCTCTGCATTCACCCCCCGCACAGGTAAGCCTCCCCTGAGCTGCACCCTAGTGCGATTCTGACCGGTCCCAGCACACGGGTCCCGCCCAAACCCCCCCCCTCTAACACGCGCCCCTCCACACAACCCCCCCCCCCCCCACCCCCTCCGAGACGCCCTTCCAGGGCCAGCGTCCCGCTAGTGTTTGATGTGGAGCAGAGAGAGGCTCCATTACCAGCACTTTAATTAGGTCCAGAAGCCCCCACTTCCTGGTCCCTCCTCACACCACTGTCTCCATAATCTCTTACAGGTGACCCTCGGTGGCACACCGGCGGGGGGAGGGTGCGGGTCGCAGGGCCCCGCTGAACGTCTGGGCCGCTTGTTAAAAGGGTAGAATGTCATGTTATGGCCCCTGAGAAGCCAGAGCCAGGCCCCTGCTTTCTTTCTTTTTTTTTTTTTTTTTTTTTGGAGGAGGAAGATTTAATTTAGCACTGTTATGCTGCATCTGTGAGAAATCACTGAATATAACAACTCCTTCCTTCTAGCGGGCGAAAACGCTTCTCCACTTCCTGCCAAGTGAATTTTAATGATGCAAATAAAAGACCACCTGACCCATTTCGTCTGCCGCTTATGTCATCCCCCTTTGTTTTTATTACCCTTTAAAAAACGTTAACAGGTTTCAATTGTGGGGCGAAAAAAAAGGCTCGTGAGAAAATTCTCCCGATGACAGTAAATGTTTCTCCCCGTCTCCGGGGGCCTCCCCCCCCCCCCCCCCGACTCCCCGCAACGCGTTCCTAACCGTTGGAAATGGCTCTCGGAGGACTGACGGCCGGATATCGATCTGAGATCAGCAGAACGCCTCCGATGCCAGCTCCCTGGCTTGTCACCCTGTTAGCGGACGACTCGCCACGAAAAACTCCTCGGGAAGATGAAAACGCAGGCCCGAGCGGGCCCCGGAATACTAATCGCATCCCTGACTCATTACACTAATGGGGGGTCAGACTGCCCTCCGTGAGCGGGCTCCCGTGCCCCTTTGAGTCTGCCAGGGCTAGAGGGCATACCGCACCCTCACCGCCCTGACCGGCATACTGAACGCGCCTTCACACAGACGCTCTGAGGCGCCGGGTCGGATGCGCGGGCACCCCTCGCCTTTAAGTTCCCGTACCTCTCCGTGTGATCTGGTCAGACGGCAGTGCCGGCACCGGACCGGGCCTGGACTGCACCAGGGCCTGGGGGGGTGCGGGGGAGTCGGGCAGTACAAGGTAAATTAGAGCGGAGGAGCCCAGCTGAGGTTATTCTGACCCCCAAGGCTACGGACTTCGACTGCGGCTCGGCCTCGCTCAGCTTTGATGTGGGGGCCGGTTTAAGACTGTGAAACTGGGGGGCTTTGGGGGGGGCTTCCCCCTCGGTCCACAGCTTCCTTGTTGGTCAACGATGCTCACCGCACTGATTTAAATACGTCGGCAAGTCCCGGCACCGAAAATCAACCAAGCAGGCCTACTGGAGGACCACGGTGGTCACTGCAACCCTGACGAACGCCAACCCGAATAACTGTCGGTTGAGCCGCAGCAGAGCAGTTGGAACCAGGATGAACAGCAACAAGCAAGACGATGACAAATCTCTGCAGTTGACTGGCTTTCTTTTTGTTCAAAAACAGAAAGCTACACCAAAGTTTTTTCCAAAGAATGCGCATTGTGATTTGAATTTCAAAGATGACTCCCCGCCCCCCCCCTCCCACCCACCCAAACACCCACCCCAGTGTGGAGAGACATACTGATAAAAAGCCCAAACTAAAACAGTAAAATACGCATTTACATGACAAAGCCTCCATTTAGAACTAACAAGCTACTCTTTAGGTCAGGCCAAATATAAAGATTGATTTAAAGATAAGATGAGGAATATTGGACTGCATTTTGGGGGACGTGGTGGTATGAGTTTGCACAGCGTGAACATTGCTGATATGAATAGCAAGCAGACTGCCATCTGATAGGCTTTGTGGCTGTTGCTTGTAAGCATCTGAAAAGCTCAGAATGATTTAGTGACTCCGCTTTGTGATTTGCCATTCAGATCTCTGGTGGTGATGAAGTTATCTGCAGGCACAACGGACACTGAGGAACGCGGCAAGCTTGGGGATGTCATGGGAAGCCGTCAGAGAAGACCTCACTGATGGTGGGCCCATTAACAGGAAGGATGTTCTTTCACACATACTGTATATCATCCTGAAATGATAGGATTATCATCAGGTTTTTTTTGTCATAATGAAAGTGTCTTGCGTGACAAAACCGTGTTTCAGCGGAAACGTTTGAAAATAATACAGATTTTATTTTAATGGAATGTCCTTTGTTGTGTAGGTTCCAGCATAGCAGAATATATGGTTCAAGAGATTAAAAACAGAGATTAGTGTCCCCTAAAGGAGAGAAGAGGGGCTTCTCAAGATAACCCGCAAGCATTCACATTGTGGGATATCTATAAAATCACAATATAGTGGTAAAAACATGGAAGCCCGAGTTTTCTTGTGATCTTCACTGGCGCCTAAGATGCGTGCTTTAAATCAAAAGGCTCCCATAGACATGCAGCAAGGTCCATAATGAGTTTTTATGTGTAAGGAATTATGCACTGCGCTGAGAATGTATGTAATCGTTAGGGAACATGGAGTGTTTTATATCATTCTTGTGGTTGTGGTTGTTGTTGTTTTGGTTCATTACACGGGTTAGGAAAGACACAGGCAGCTAATTTTCACAAAGGCATCTCCTTACAACAGAGCACACGGCAAGGTGACGAGCAGAGGAACGTACACGTTTTTTAACTCACGTGTTTCCCGGCAGGTTCCCTCCGCCCGGCTGGCCCCCATCGTTCTGACATCGATCAGCGTGACGAGAATCCATCTTCCTCATCGCTGGCAACAAAGGCGGAAAAGGCAGAAGGGAACACAGTTATTTCATGCCTTCCTCTGACAGAGTAAGGAAGGGCGGGGCTGAGAGGGAGCGCATACATGATACAGACAGGGACCATGACAGTGGAGACGATGCCCCAGTTTCATCCAGCAGGCAAACTCCTCCACCCCCACCCCCACCCCAAAAAAAGGCCCACCCTCCCTCATAGGCTATTTTACAACTTTACGTTTCTCAATCTCCATCTACCCCTTTTTTTTTTGTTTGTTTGTTTGTTTGTTTGTTTTTTTAAGTGCACTTTTTTGCACTGCTGCCTGTCAGTCACAAATGTTTCTACAGGGTCCTCTCCAGCTCACCTGTCTTGACAAGCTTGCTGTGTGTCACAGGATACAGGCTGGGGCCTCTGAACACAAAGAGAGCACGCTGTCACTCACGCTGGCGCGCGGCTCACAGGAAACAACTCTCTAAACAGTCAGATCCCATGACAACGACCGAGGGCGAACCACGCATTCACCCCCAAAGAATGTTTACAATCCTTCACTTAGTTTTTGTTGCCTATGTCTGTTATTCCATTGGTGTGGTTATTAAAAACAGAGGCGTACCTTTAAACACAACAGACGAATTTATATTTCTTTTATCTCCCAATAGGCAATTGAAGTCCAACTCTCACAATAAAAGTCCCAGAGAAACGTGTAAACACATCCAAGGTGAGTTCACACACCAACCCATTCCTTGTTTTGTAACGTACTGCTGGTTTGAATCGTGGGGTGTTTCCAGCTATAAGATGGAGGAGGAATTCAGCTTGTTGAGAAATCCCAACCCTCGCTCCCTTTTTAAAACAGATTTATTATTTTGCAGTGGTCTTTGACCATTCGCGAGTGTGTGGATCACAGGTGGGAGTCTGGCTCCATCGAATAAGCCAGTTCACTAAGGACGGGATTTGGCGCTGTTATTTTTCTATTAGGGCAGAATTATGCTAAGCCTTTAGAAGCCATTTCTGTGTTGCTATGGCAGCCCATATTTCCTGCAGGGTTGCGACCTTGAATGACTACAGTGCAAAGCCAAGTACCACCGGGACCCTTTGAGGATTAGAAACGTGGGCTCATAGTTATGCTAAATACCCCCAGATATGATTGAACCTTGTAAGACTGAATGACAAGTTTATTGAGATCGCCGCTCTTTTCATCTCATCATTATTATGCGAATTTTCCAAACCACTTGTCATTCTTTGCTAGTTTTGTAAAGCAACGTTTCGTTGGTTGTGTAGCCTACGTAACTTTTTATGAAATGTATAATGTTATGCCGCGTTATGTAAGCTGGTTAAATTTTTACTTGGTATTTAGTTTTATGATTAGATTCAAATAATCTGTTCAATCCAATATTATTGGAACTAATCAAATTCAGTTATCATCGAACTCAATTTCTTCACATTCATTGGTACATTGTTTCGGTCTTTCACTTGTCGTAGTTTTTATGTTTCACGTGCTAGCTAACAATTGATCACTAGTAGCCAACTAGCATTAGACCCGTAGCTACCAAATCAAGATAAACATTAAGCTCAGGCACAAAAGCGAAACAAGCAAAAAGACAATGGCGACATTAATTGCAGTCGGTAATAACATGGCAATCACTCAACAGTTACCTTTCGAAAACTCCTTCAGTGCTCAAGAATCTAAATTTCAAGATAAGTTGTCTATTTTACCATCGGGGCGGGGCAGAGTGCTGCGTAAAGAGGTCACATCGTCGATAGTAATCATGAAAGTGATTCATGAGATGCTGACAAGGATTGCGCAATTTGGAACAGCCTAAATAAAACCCTTGGGACTGGTATTCTGTCTATACAGAAGTGGTCTCGAATTCTGGCCCTGGAGGGCTACGGATTTTGTTTTCATCGTAAAATCAGCACCGTGTTGAGACAGGTTACCCAGGCAACCAGGGGAGGCGACTTAACTGTAATCAACTGCTCTAATTGATTAATTAAGTGCAGAGTAACAATGAGCAGCAGACCCTGTAGCTCTCCAGGACCAGGGTTGGATATCTCTGATTGGAGACTCCTTCATAAACCACACAACATATACGATAAAAATTGGCCTATTAACATAGCTTAGTGGTGGGACATAGCTTACTGGTGAGGCAAATGTTGCCATTTTCGGGATGTTCCACGGTAGCAGGGATAAATCAAGGTTTTTGAGATCCGAAAACTGCTGGTTTTCCATCCTCCCTTTACCTGGGATTCCGGTGTGTAGACAGTCTGGCCAATCAGTAGCACTAATTGTGCAGCTAATTACCTGGAAGAAAAGAAAACCAGGGCCGGATTTGGATTCTAGGTCCAGATATGATGATTGCGACACTATCGTTACTGTTGAAAATGCGATTGTTCCTTTTAATTGGGTGTCTGTTAGGCGTTACAAAATGATGATGATTATTATTATTATTATTATTATTATTATTATTATTATTATTATTATTATTATCAGTAGTATTGTTATTATCAGTTCTAGGTTTATAAGTTGTAAAAGGCCATGGCCAGTAGTTGCCGGGCTGCCCAACCCTGTTCCTGGAGATCTACCATCCTGTAGGCTTTCATTTCAATCCTAATTTTGGCACACGGTTCACCGAATTAGCAGCTCAATGAAATCTCTAGCTGCTGTTGTGAGGTTGGCTTTGTTTGGATTAGAGCGGAAAAACCAGGACGGTAGACCTCCAGGAACAGGGTTGGGCAGCACTGCAGTAGATCAGCCAGCACCTGTTCTTACACTCTTGTCACAAGAACAGTTCATGTTAACAAATAACTGTGCAGGTTTAAATGGGAATTGATTGCTCGCGTACCTCTTTGAATAAAATAGTTCCAGCACTAGGCCTAAATACTGCTAAATAGTTTTCCCTCTTGGTTGAGGTGACGGAACACGTGGAGGAGGGATCGACATGGCGAGCGATGAAGGACTGTGGCGTTTTTTTTTTTTGTTGTTGTTCTTTTTTTGTCTGGTAGCTATGCAATTCCCACGAATTTATGTATTAAAAACAAATACGGACAGCCTGCATATCCAACAAAGAGACGAGGCTTTGAAAGTACGAGATTGACGCTCTTGTGGTCGCACCGCTCGACGGGCGATTACTTTGAAGAGGGGAGTGCTTTGAGTATCACATTTCGCTCTGAAATAGTGACTGAAGACAAGCTCAAGTGTACGACCTGTTGAATCCGGTGTACCAAAGACGGAACCGCGCTGTTCCGCCTCAGAGAAGCCTCCTTAACTGCTCCCAAGTGAGGAGAAGTCAAACTCCACCTTCAGTACGTATTTCCCCCGGGATTAGGACGACCATTCTTCTCTGAATTAGGTCCATCGCCCCGGCATCTATCAAGAGACATGGGGGGAATTACGTGCAGTGTGGAGATTTCAGAAAGAAAATATTTTGCAAGGGGTTAAACTTCTGAAGCAGGTGGTGTAACGTAAAAGAAAAAGGAAATTTTAAAAAATTAAGTTACACGTCATGTCCGGCTCAGATTGACGGAATTCAACGCAATATGTTCCTTTGAGTTTACCAAAGTACTTTACAAAGTAAAATGGAAAATCTGAAATTTTGCATTTGAATGGTAATAAATCCCAGATACACAAACCTGTACAGATCCACGTTAGTTCTCTACGCCTATAAAGTGTTTTAAACTTCATGTGCCATATTTTTGTTGTGATTGTGACACCAATGAGATCCGCGTTTCGATAGCTGTTTCGTCAGGAACCTTATTGACTCAACCACATATATTCCATCTGGAGGTTTACTCAGCTTTGATGTCGCGATCTCTAGAGATCGACTCTGAGCAGACTGCATGTTAATTGAACTCGTCTGCCCACACTAGACAGAGAATTTGACACGTACAACCCACGTGATCGGGCAGAGCTGAATTACAATACTTTATTTTCTCTCTCTCTCGCTCTCTCTCTCTCACTCTCTCTCTCTCTCTCTCTCTCTCTCTCACACACACATACACACACACACTTCTGACAAAACCTTTTTAATATGAAAATACATTTAAGTCCATTTTGCAAGTTTCTACCATCGATCGATAAACAAAAACTATATATATCTATATATGAGACAACCAAAACTACAACAAAAACAACTGATAAGTATAGCAACAACAACAACAATGATAATAATAATAATAATAATAATAAAAACAACAACAATAATAATAATCATCATCATCATCATCATCATCATCTTCATCATCGTCCTATTAAAACTAAATTATCTCACACCTCTGGTGGGGTTTTAGGACCACGGACAGCGCCCTTCCTCTGCCGCGAGACTCACCTGCGACGTGAACTCCTCTTGACCTGCCGCCATTTGGAACTAAGAGGAATTAAAATGATTTGATAATTAATCAATACAAAGTTTTCCAAAAATGTACCTTCCACTGATTCATCCGCCGCTGTCATAAACGACTCGTGTTCCCTACAGCAACCGTCCGTCAAAACATACACCCATCCAAAGCATTTGTAAAGAATATTGACAGTACTCCACGCAAAGTTACACCATGGACTAATACTTATTCTGATTTTTAATTTCCAAGGGATATTGTGCGAAACTGTGGATATTTTTTAAAACAAGGCATTGCTTTTTATTTTGGAAGAGAGGTGTCCAGTGTGGTGTGTATTAACACACCGCACTGGGCACCTGTATTCCATAATAAAATGTATTATCCTTGTACAGCATCGAATAAGTCGCATGAACTGTGTTCCAAAATGTTCCATACCTTCCTTTGGAACGAAAGTTTTGATTCCAGTCGAACCTTTCTCAGCGCGCAAATAGTTTAAAAAAAAAAAATGGTTTTAGAATGGTATACCTCATTACCATCATTAATAGCAACTAATTGCTAATTCAATCAACATCAATTAGCCTGCACGGTATGCCATAGTTCAGGTTCAGGTTAAATGCATGTGAGTGGAAATGTGAGTGGAAAATTTTTAATTTAGTCCAGCCTGCCTCTGGGCGTCCATGTAGACTCCTCGGTTGGTATACTTTTGCACTAACAGGGATGCGTCATTGCCTTACACTACTGATATTAACTACAGCCGTTACGTTTCGCAATGCATTGTTTTCAAATGTTTTCAGTTGCTTCCCTGGTGGAATACGCACCGATCAAATATAATGTTTTTTTGTTTTCCAATGTAAAATTGAAAATCAAAACTTTTTTAAAAATGATTTCGTGGGCGCTAATGGTCAATTAGCTTACAAATGATCTTTTGTATTCTCATAATAATTCATAACATTTCTTGGCTTGAAGGGAATGGACGAATGTCGGATATCCTAAGCAGCTGTCAAAAGGTTTTACCAGAACAAATGCAAAAAACATTTTTTTAATCGTAAATGATTGATTGATTAATTGGTATGCTCAAATACAAATATAATCATTCAGGCGCACATTAAACGTTTATATTGGACGACATCAGCATTCGTTTCCCATTCGCCTTTTCACAAAAGCACAATGCTTAAGTAAATATACATTAAAACAAAGACAGGAAAGTAGTAAGAATTCACAATAAAAATGTTCAGTGTAAAATCAAGTCTTACAGAGTACATACGGTCCCTATTGAACTCTGAGTTTAAATAGCGCTGGACATTTTACTGTGTAGTTTCCTTTTGTAAAGAAGTCTGAACTGTTCATCCCTGAAAATCAAAAAGGGCATGACGTGAAACACGTAAGTGCAACAACATGCCTGTTCCTTGATATACTTAACTTAAATATTCTGGTACTTTCTGGTCTTTTCGTGTACATGTGAAGGGGTTGAGGGTGTACAATGGAAGTGATAAAATCTCCTGAAGTGTCCTCTATGCGATGCCCTGAAAGGCCCCTTTTTTTCCATACGACCACGATGCACCACTTCAGCATTTATGTCCTGAGAAAAAGGAACCTAGCCTTTTTCCTCTATCCCATGTAAACACGGCCCTGTGCATTGTGTGAATTACTTGGATTAACTCGCCTTTGTTGCAAGAACACTGGACTCTCAATTTACACAAGAGGGCCCGATTCAATCCTCCCGCAAAACGGTTTGGCCTTTTTCTTTCAACGACGAATTTCAGGAAGTGTTATTTCTTTCAGCACTCCACATTTTTTCGTGATTCAATTTTAAACTAAATGAGGAACATGTGGCTGTATATAACCGGAGAACGTAGCATTCATTTTTTATTGAGAGTTGTGGCCAATCAATCCGCTTTGCGTGGGGGAAGGATAGAATGTAAAATGTCGCCTCCATTCTCTGAGGCTGTTGCTTTTACATTTTAATTTTAATGACCTTGTACTTAAATGCTTGGAAAAGACTACAGGTAGTAGTACCGATTTTACCGTAGAGCTACAATGATACGCCTAACTATGGCTTGCTCACATGTATTGATATATAAAGCTCCTATTTGCTTGCTGATTAAAATAATAATAATTCATTATTATTGAATTTGCTTCAACGTAAACACTGCAGGCACATTATTACTGTTTCCATAACATTCTGGAGGATTTAATATTTTAATGATTAGCCAACTAACTTAACCTAGCTTAAAATGGCTCATTTTAGTTCAGTGTGTGTGATGTAATTGAACAGAACGCCTAAATAATAACCCATATAAATATATAAACATATTTATATGGGTACGTTTTCCACAAATTGCGAACTAAATCTCGGTTTCCTGTAGCAGTTAAACAGATGAGCTTCCAGTGGTTTTGTTGAGCTTCCTGTAGTTTTGTTGAGCTTCCTGTAGTATTCAGATAGAGAAGAGCAAGCGTTGTCTTATGTGTGTGTGTGTGTGTGTGTGTGCGTGCGTGCGTGCGTATGTATGCATGTATATAAATTCAGTGCATGGTAAAGCAAACAGTTGAATCTAAACTGTCTATACTATCATTGGTGAAAAAGGGATCACGGTTAAGCGCCACATTGTTACGACGAGTTTGATTTATGAGTTCAAACAGGTGAACTTGCCTCAACTGTCTTAATTTAACTTACCCAATTCACAAATTAATGTGTGGATTCACTCCGACGTTCCTCTGTAGGTTGAATACGGAACAGGTTTACTTAACCGATGTATTACAGATGAATTTGTTTGGATTTTGCATTTACGCTTAAATTTTGCCTCAGACTCAATTAGCCTAATCGTAATGTGCTTCACGTTCAACTTCAAGTGCAAGATTTTTAACTTTTGGCAAACGTTTCTACGACCACAGATTGCATTGTGCTTCGTAACAAAATAAAAACTTAAATGTTTACCTAATGCGTTCAAACAAAGCGCACTGACTTAGATTGTATCTATTATCTTCATTTTCGTGGTTTTTGTGGGTTGAGATAAAAAAAAAAAAAGGTAATCATATTAAATTGTTTCCATTTTCTGGCTTCATGATTTAGCATGCAGGCTATATATGCAAGGGTTATCTATAGGCCACAACTAGTGTTCGGTTCGCATATGATTGTACTGCTACGTTTACATGTTGCTGCGGCAACTAATGCAACACCACTTCTACAAAAAGCAATTGTACCGTAAAGCAATAGACTACTAAAGGCTACTAAAAGATGGTGGAATGTTTTACATTCGCTCATTTGTCAAGTTATAACCACTAGACGCTGGCAGAAAAACGTAAGCTTATACAAATCTCTAAGTTTGTTTCCATACGTTGTTTATTTTGTCTCATTGGTTCGCTTGGGCAAGTTCAAATTAAGGCTAACAATTAAGGATATCATTATATTCTTAGTTACGTTAACGACAATTGTGCAATATAGTTTCATGACGTTAAATATGTCATTTTTGCAAAAGGAACACGTTGATTGTGAATGTCACTCATAGTCACAGCATTCAAAAGTTAAAATATCGTGTTGTTAGTTTTCGTATAATGTTCTTAATTATCAATCTTTTCTTTAAATTAAGCAAACAATTGTAAACTGCATTTCTAATTTACGGTGTTCTTCAGTCTGAAAGCGTGACTGCCACTCACACAAGCATTTTACAAAAACATCTTGTGATTCTACTACTATTAGAAATTAAAATTAGCCATGAACAAAAATAAAACACCTCATAAAATGAACAAATATGACTTCTGTTGATATTTAACCAAAAAAAATGTCGATGCTGGTTGTAAAACAATATCCACCAGAAAATAATTACATTTGTAGTCTATTGATCACTCATAGAAGCTGTCATTATGTTCGGAGGCATGTTGAATTATCAGACTTTAGATTTTATATAAACAGAGAACTTATTGGTTTTAAATAATCCGTGGAGTTCTCCTGCCAGAAAAAAGGTACGACCAAAGAAAACGTATTCATTCGTCATGAAATAATGGTGTTTCGTGTTAATTCACTCTGAAATGTGACTGTAAACACAACATCTCAAACATGGCACAATAGTTAAATCGTTTCATGGTAGCATTCATATTATGGCTACTTTGAAAGCATTTATGTAGTGGGTTATTCACTATCGGCGAAATGACTGCATTTCACCTAGACACCTACTATCACACAATTGAAACGTTTTATTAAACATGAATGGATCCACTTCTGTTATGTCTTCACTCTGTTACAACACTTGAGCGTTTTCCGTGCAGCAATAGCTAATAGTTTCTCCCACTTGTTGCGTCACTTCAAACTCATTGGGTATAAACTTTAATCCCGTAGTTCCTATAATAATCATATTAGCCGAGAATCTTATGTCCAAAACCAAGACAATTGGTTCGTTGTTTTTGACATGCTGATCTGTACAAATCGAAGAAAATCATTCCTCAGTATTAAGGGCAATGTGCCATGTGGTTAAATTGAATACACCCCAAAGGTCCATATTGAATCTAATCCCAATATCATTTGCTTTTCATAATTTATTTTTAAATAAGAAAAGTGAGGAAAAAACGAAGAATGTGTTGAGAGCTCATTTCTTTCATAATATTAATTGTTACGCAGCCAGTGAAATCAAAGAATCGTGTTTGAAACAAATAAAAAAATGACTAAAATATGCCCTTATTCTTTTTTTAAATCCAGTGGTATCAGATTTAATCTGATCATCCGTCTGTATAATGAACTCAGAGGGAGTACAGGATACAGTAACAATTTCAGGTCAGTTAATAATTCCACGTTTGGAGTGCACCTACTGTTAAATCCATGTTGGCTGAATTAAATGGTAAAAATGGTAATAAATTTAGATCGGAATGTTAATTTTCCGATAAAATTATAACATAACATTACCACACCACCATCATTATCATCATCATCTGAAGAGATTGAATCATTTGACCACATTTGATAGCAACATATTTCTCATTTATACATGGGCTTACTAATAAAGACTTTTCATTTATTAGTTCCGATATTGACGTGTAACCACGTTTACGACAATAGTTCATTAATAGCAAACACATGACAAACAATCTAACTAGGAAAAGAAGAAAAGAAATAGAAACCCCACAAATAAATTACCTGAAAAACTGATGTCACTCCACAGACAGTAGCTAATAACTGCCAGGACACTGACGTCAACCCACTTCCGCTCAAAAGCTGAAGCCAGTTCAATGTGGGTCGTTTTAAAGGCTTCGTTTTGAATGTGAGCATTGTGTTTACTAAACTAATACTGTTTCTGGAAAAGAAAACCTCATAATTATACTGTACAAACTGAATGTAATTTACGCTGAGAAGAGTAAGTATGAATCTTTGCAGTGAGTCAGCAAATAATTATATAAACATTTACAAGTAACACAACAGGTACGTAAGTCGTACAACACAGACTTTTCTCATTACGGAATAAACATAACTTTATAAAGCCTTTGTGTTTGTAATCAAAGAGGAAATAGGAAGTGGTATTGGCTGTTAAAATCAAACGAGCAAAAACTGAAGAACTGAGCGCATGTCAAGAAATAATCTGTGTGATAGGTTATACACCAAACTGCATAATCCATGATTATTCGTTCAAAATAACAAAGTGTGTATTCTGAGTGCAAACGCCGTATTTTTTTGGTTATTTTCAGGTGTCTCCAGCGCTACTTGCTTTCGCATAGCTTTCACTTGTTGCGTATATTATGCCAACGATGCGAAAGATACATAAATAGACAGAGGCTCAGAATAGATTTGAGTATTCATGTCTAAATATACTGTCGATTGTGCTACTGATCTGCATTAAAACACTACATTATTTCTCAAGTTGCATAATACGACATACGGCCAATCAAATAATCAATTCTTACCTGATGTTTTCCAATGCTTTTCACCGGGACAGGAGGGACAGGAGGATGTTTAGTGTTTTGTATGTTCTAAGGTGCGTGTGTATGTTGTATCATTGTAATCCAAGATCCTCGTCAAACCTCCTGTGCTAAATGTATAGGAATATTATATTTCACACTATTCAACAATAATTTTCTAAAGAAGGAAGTGAAAGGAAATGACTAAAGGGAATTAGATTTTTAAGCCCCAAGGAAAGAAATTAAAGAGTACAGTAATGAGATAAACTTAGACTGAACTATACCATAAATGTGAATTATGAAAAAGTATCATTGCAACGGCTCCTTGCAAGTGAAAATGTAAACTTTTACATAAAAAAAACACTTATTTGATTGGCAGCCTAAAAGCTGGTAATAGATTGCTTTATATGTTAAAATCTTTAACACATTTCAGGGACATAGCCAGTGGTAAAAGGGAATATAAAAATATCTATTACTAATAGAGAAGTCCATTGTAAATAAATGTACAAATACAAGAATTGTCAACATACACAAATTCTGATTATCACATACTGTAACTCAATGCATGCTTGCAAATGACCTGTTTGTTGTAAGTTATATGTTCCATTATTATTACAATGAGTTCAATCTCATATTCAGTTTAACCTAAGTGGTTAAGTGGTCTGAATGGACTTCATAATATTGAGTTGGCTGAATATATCATTCACACATTACAGCAGAGGTAGAGGTAGGTTCAGGAGTGCCAGGGGTGTTCCCATCCAAACCTCCAACTAGAAACCTGGATGAACTGTTGGGCTCGGTGAACACAGGTGACACTTGATAATGTAGGCTACTCATTTCACCCATGCGATTACTCAGGTTCAGATGTTAAATGATCAGTCAAACGGTCCTGCCAAGTTCAGACGCTCTGAAAAGACCAGAAACATGTCTGAAACTCCAGGACCAGGGTTGCCCAGCCTCAAACTTTGAATGTAAAGTGCATTGGGATGTCATTAATTTGACAACATTCACACGGGGTACAATGCAGCACAATGCATTGCTGCATAATTGCAGGTTTGACTGCCAGGTGTGCATCTGTCCGGGGTGTCGTACTGAAAGGCGGTTCATCTGAACTGCGTCAGTGATTTGTCCTCTGACCTTTGACTAACTTATCACCAAGTTGTCTCACCAAACTTTGTTTGAAGAAAAAAAAAAGGAAAAAAAGAAGCAGTTACACATTTTTAAGTCAGAGTTGAGGGCAAATGTTGATTGGCTCCAGGCTTGTGTAAGTCACACAGGATCGGGTTGTCAGTTATGTCTGCTTTGTGATTAGAAGAATCTGGATCTGAAATGCTGGGTGGGCGTTCCACAGTAATATGAAACTGGGGAAAAGAGACTGATAGCAAGTTGACAAAGCCCTTTGAAATTTTATTTGAACACTGCAATGACAGTTGGGAAATGACATAAACCATAAGCTGCATGAAATATTGCATTGCATCATTGTAGCAAATACTATGAATCCATCACAGCAAATGTATTATACCACACCTTTTATTTAAATGAGTGAATTGAAAAGCCGCTAGCCCATAATAGAAAAACACCCTTACACACTTGTGATCTGCGTGCTTACTGTATATTTACCAAGATGGGGTAAGCCATACAATACCACAGGAGCCTGAGGTCTTCAGGAACTGGGGGTATCCACATCTAGATTGGCAGAACTATGGCGGACACCATCATTCTTGGACCCTGTAGAAATAGAAGGATGAAGAGACGATACACAAGGCACTGTGTGTGTGGGTGGGTTGGGTTGCACTGGATTAGGATCAGGGCTGGGTGGTGTAGTGCAATTCTTCTTCAACTGCAGAGTGCTGGAGGGCTTGAGGTGTGTCACCACGAGATGACACATTAAATCAGATAAATAGCTGTCGGCTATATGATACACTTTCTACCTGTACCAGTCAAATTAAATGCTTGACTATAGGGTAGGAGTTACA
This sequence comes from Conger conger, assembly GCF_963514075.1. Classification (NCBI taxonomy): domain Eukaryota; kingdom Metazoa; phylum Chordata; class Actinopteri; order Anguilliformes; family Congridae; genus Conger; species Conger conger. The sequence goes on along the minus strand of NC_083762.1, from coordinate 7,435,827 downwards.
ATGTACAGTGAGCGGCAGTTCTTCGAACGGAAACACCTTGTTGACGAGAGAGGTCAATGGAGAATGACCAGACTGGTTCGAGCTGACAGAAAGGCTACAGTAGCTCAGATAACCACTCTGTACAATTGCCATCAGCAGAAAAGCATCTCAGAATGCACAACACTTCGAACCTTGCGGCAGATGGGCTACAGCGGCAGAAGACCACGTCGGGTTCCACTTCTGTCAGCCAAGAACAGAAAGCTGAGGCTGCAGTGGGCACAGGCACACCAATACTGGACAGTTGAAGACTGGAAAAATGTAGCCTGGTCTGATGAATCTCGATTTCTGCTGAGGCATACAGATGGTAGGGTCAGAATTTGGCGCCAACAGCATGAATCCATGGACCCAACCTGCCTTGGTGTAATGGTGTGGGGAATGTTCTCTTTGCACACATTGGGCCCGTTAATACAAATCAATCATCGCTTGAATTCCACAGACTATTTGAGTATGGCTGCTGACCATGTGCATGCCTTCATGGCCACAATGTTCCCATCTTCTAATGGCGACTTCCTGCACCCTGGCACAAAGCAAAAGTCATCTCAAACATGACAATGAGTTCAATGTTCTTCAGTGGCCTTCCCAGTCAACTGAGCTGAATCCAATAGAACACCTTTGGGATGTGGTAGAACGGGAGATTCGCAGCATGAATGTGCAGCTGACAAATCTGCAGAAATGATGTGACGCAATCATGTCAGCATGGAGCAGAATCTCAAAGGAACGCTTTCAACATCTCGTGGAATCGGTGCCACGAAGAATTGAGGCTGTTATTAGTATAGTGTTCCTAATAAAGTGATCAGCGAGTGTATATTCACTCAGTACGGAGGTGTACGCCCTGCAAGTGTGGGAACCAGCGGATACCCCCGCGATATTTCCAGCTGCATTCCGCTCTGTGTAGTTTTCTCACCTACTTGGCTCTAGCCAGAAAATCCGCAGGCATAATCGAGTTCTAAAGATGGCGTCGCTGAGTTGGGCCAGAACGTTCCATGTTGTCTCAGGCCCATTAGCGGCGTTTAAACTCTGCATTCAACAAGCCCCGTCGCCACGTGTGCCAGGCCCTCTCCTCCTCCTGCACGATGAACATTTCACTCCATTCTTCTTCTTTTTTTAAACTCCCCTTCACTTTTGTCCTAAGAGGGCAATTAAGGAAACAAACGTTTTCCCCAGATTAGCTGACTGCCAGCTTTGCATACTAATGCAACGCCAAGTGGTTACAAATAGCATGCGCTCTAATTACAGGCAGTGTTTTCAATCAGATCGCCCTATTTCCCGGGATGGGACTCCTCCGACTGAAGGAGAAGACGGAGGAAAGAGGGAAAAAATAATTCCGACTGAAGCGAGACACAGCCGTTTCGCGGTGCCCGCGCGCTCTCAAAAGAGCTCATCTGTCTCTATGTGTTCGCGTGCGAGCGTGGTGGTTTTCATCACAGCTGCCCTTCACAACATGGGGAATTGATTCCGCGCCGAAACTCACAGAGTGTTTAGCACTGCAATTATCCCCCTCCCAGTCTGCCTTCATTAATGCAAAGCGTCCCATGTAGCACTGCATCACTGAGCGACTGCACGGGAAATGTTGCCGTTGGCCACGCGATTTTCGTTTAGCAGCGCAACTGCTACGCCTGCGTCTCAGTAGATCGCCACTAGATTCAATATTTCGTTAAGGATCCGTGACGCAGACAGGCCACTTGGAAAACAAGGAATAAGACATACCGCGCAATTCGTAAGTATTTTGACAGTGGTACACTTCTCTGTTCTTTTGGCTCCGTGTTCCAGCGAATTGGATTTGAAATGAAACAATGAAAATTATATTAAAGTGCAGACTGTCACCTTTAATTTGAGGATATGTCGGGCTGTGTCGAAGTGTCCCTGAGCAAGACACCTAACCCCCAAATGCTCCTGAGGAGCTGGTTGGCACTTTGCATGGCAGCCAATCGCCGTCGGTGTGTGTGAGTGTGTGTATGAATGGGTGAATGAGAAGCATCAATTGTACAGCGCTTTGGATAAAGGTGCTATATAAATGCCAACCATTTACCATGTATACAGGGTCTCTCCATTTTAGAGGAACACAAGTAATTGGACAGTTGGCTTCTCAGATGTATCTCAATAGTAAGGTGTATTCAGTTGCTTCCTTTGTGCAGGTTTAAGAAACCTTGCAGTATCTAGCTTTGATTCTAGGCTTTTGATTGCCTTTGGGGTCTGTTATTCACATTTGACAACATGAGGACAACAGTTGTGCGAATTACAGTCAAGAAAACAATTATAAGGCTGAAGAATAAGAAAAAAAAAACAGACAGATACATAGGCCAAACAATTGGCCAAACAACTATTACGAACATCATTAAGAAGAAAGAGAGCACTGGTGAGCTCAGCAATCTCACGGGCACTAATAGGCCAAGGAGGACAGTTGATGATGGAAGAATTCACGCCCAAACACCTGTCCGTCTGATCAGAAACACTCTTCAGGAGGCCGGCATGGATGTGACAGTGCAGAAGAACAAATCTCTGCAGAAGTCTTCAAAAACAAAACAAAAAGATCTACAGAGGCTACACTGCAAGATGCAAACCATTCTTTAGCTGCATAAAAAGGATGGCCACGGTTACAATTTGACAGGTACTACCGAAAAGAGTCCTGCAGAATTCTGGAAAAAGGTCTTGTGGACAGATGAGAAAGTGTGGAGGCTAGAAGGAACTGCCCAAGAACCAATGCACCTATGGCGGGGGTCTTACAGTTTGGGCATGTACGGTTGCCACAGGAGCTGGCTCACTTTCCTTCATTGATAATGTAACTGTTAATAGCAGCAGCAGAATGAATTCCGCAGTGAACTCTGAAGTGTCGCAAAGCATCTTATCAGCTCAAGTGTACTCACAAGCTGCCAAGCTCATTGGATGGTGCTTCATCCCACAGCAATAATCCCAAACATACACAAATGCTCTCTTTTTTTCCTAATGATCTTCCAAATTGTTTTTTTTGGTTAGCCGATTGTTTGACCTATGCTATAACGGCTTCCTTGACTTTCATTGGCACAACTCTGGTCCTCATGTGGTCAAATAGCAAAAATAGACTCCAAAGGCAATCAGAAGCCTAGAATCAAGACTAGATACTAAACGTGTTCTTAAACATGCATTCATAAAGCACTTGAATATAACAGACACCATACACCAGAATACATTACATTTCATTATTGGCATTTTGGCAGACGCTCTTATCCAGAGCGATGTACAGTTGATTAGACTAAGCAGGAGACAATCCTCCCCTGGAGCAATGCAGGGTTAAAGGCCTTGCTCAAGGGCCCAACGGCTGTGCGGATCTTATTGTGGCGACACCAGGATTAGAACCACCGACCTTGCATGTCCCAGTCATATACCTTAACCACTATGCTACAGGCCACAATACACCAGACTAATCAGAAATAGATGAGAAGACAACTGTCCAATTACTTTTGGTCCCCTAAAATAGGGGGACTATTAAAATGGATGTAATTCCTTCACAGATAACCTGATATGGATGTAAATACCCTTAAATTAAAGGTAACAGTCTGCACACAAAAGACTGTACTGTATTATTATGGACAGATAAATATTTGGGGTGAATCAGGCATCAGATACACAAAAATGAAAAATTAAAAAAATATATGTTTAGCCATATATTAAAATGGTCATGCATGATAGCCATCACTGTTTACAGTTAACAATGTTTAAAATATACATATATATATTGTATGTTTTGGACTGCAAGATTAAATCTATTTTAATGTGAAGTGCAGTCTGAATTTATATGAGTTAGGCAAAAATGGACCAACGACACCACTAATCGATTAAATGTCCAAGTTGACAGCATCGCAAACACAAACACGACGGTGTCAAAGCTTGACAATCTGAGGACAAAAGGATACAGAGATACGCATCTCGTTAGTTTCTCAGGTGTGTACTAATGGCCAATACAAGCATGCATGACTGTTCCCTGAATAAATGAGTGATTATGATTTCGCATAACACAGTGCGTCTTTCACCCTGGAGTTCAAAGCGAACCATTAGCTTCGTGGAAAAGGCTTTTTATAAAAATAAAAATAAAAAAAACATATATAACGGTAAAAATAAACACCCAGCAGGACATGCGAGATGCACATCCGGTCAGTGACCTTTTCCCAGGCTGCTTGTATAATAGATTCTCTGGACCACGGCCCGGGCGTTTGTGTATTCATAGCACCGTCCTGGGTGTCTTTTTTAAGAGGAGACCCCAAATAGAAGTGGGGTATCCACGGCTTAGTGTAATTGCAGTCGCCGAGGGGGTGTGGCGGGGGGTGGGGGGTGGGGGGGCGTTCTCGGGGTGAGGCCTCCGTAGCGGGCACACAGGTGCCCAGAGGCGGTGGGTGCAAACACCTCAGCGGATCGATCCCGGGGTCAGTGGGGGTCATCTCACGGGAGGCCGATGCAAGGGCCCGTTGGGGGTGATCCGCCCCTAACCTTTGCTTGATGAAGCCATCGGCCCCGGTCGATGCACTGATCGGCCAGCCTCCTGCAACCTGCCCTTTCTTTCAAAGGGGCGGCAAAAATGCCACGGGAGACACACGGCGGGGCTATCGACCCTCCGCTCTGTCTGGGGCTGGCGGCCACGCCGGCATGCCCACCGATAGCGGACCGGCCTCCTGCCAAAAGGAAATTCGGTTACACACAGGGAACAAGTGCTGCCGCGTACACCGCACACTACCCGATGAGAACCAGCAGCTCCCGTTAACGTCCGTCTTATTCGCTTATGTTTCCGTTGTGCCGACCCCTCAGAATTAATCATTTGCGTTATCAAAGCCATTCTGAGGTAAGAGAGTACACTTCCCTATTTTTCATTCTACGTGCGCATCGGGGTAATTTGTCATTTTATCATAGCGTTTAGCGTGATTACTCTATAACGTACTGGTGTGAATAGGGGGTTGATACATGAGCATAGCGATGCGCGAGCAAGTTTCAACACTCTTGCTGCGTCCTTGAACAGCGCCTAATGTGCTCCAGTAAATAGATGAGGAAAAAAAAAACGAAATGAACTGTAGACTCAACAGCGTGTGTTAAATGCGCTACCCCGGGCAAGCGCACCTGTTTAGAAAATGCTAAATAACGAGGGCGAGGAAACGCATCCACCTGCACACGCGTTGAGCAAACTCGATGTTGCGCGGAGCGTCGGGTTCATCAACGACGGGCCGACAGGCAATACGTCCGCCGTGACCTTTTCACATGGCTCACATTTCCAGATGAGTCATTCTTTAACGCGCCCGTGGAAACAGACGGTTGAAGGGTAGCTCTCTCTCTCTCTCTCTCTCTCTCTCTCTCCGGCGAACGCGCGCGCCGCGCACCTGTCATGTGACAGAACTCGGTCGCCGGAGCTTGGCGAAGGGAGGCACGGCGCTACCGCGCTTTTCCCGCGCCTCGGGAACGTCGCACAAACCTCTAGCACCAACCACGCAGGTGCTCGCAGCACCAAGCTCTCCCGCTCCGCCCGCTTCCAAAGCGCTTCACACCCGCCAATGCCAGGTCAAGCAGTCAGGACGATATCCAATGTTTCGCGCGTCTGTTTCACAGCGGAGAGGGAAGAAAAAAAAAACGGGGGAAAAAAAATCCCTGCGCCACGGCGAGGTCTCCGCAAACACGGAGGAACGTCCAAAATTCATCTTTGCACTTCTTTAATTTGTCATGAGATAACTTTGTGTTGTATAAACAGAAACACACACGCACAACAGAGGGGCGGCTCTCGGTGCTGCGGGTTCTTCGTCAGGAGCAGCGGCGGACACCATTGGGAGTGAAACTAATTGAAAGCTCCTTATGTTTCTTTTCCTCTGGTAGGAGCGTCTCCGCCGGTCCTCTCAGCCATGCTTTGGCCCCGTGTTTACTCAACGAGATTTTACACTCTGGTGCCACTCTGGTCCCCGTCCCCCCCCCCCCCCACCACCACCCCATCCCCCCGTTCTTTCATTCCTCCGCTATCGCGATCGCAATCCCCGCCCAGTCTATCAGTCTCCGAGCCACTTGGCCCCCGGTGGGCCGATACACCTGTAAGCGGGGGGGCCCGGACACGCGCAGGAGGAATAAGGGGGATTTATATGTGTGGATGGCGTTGTGGAGTAATGGCGGGCTGGAGGTGCCAGGGGCCCTGCAGCCCGCGCGCTCGGCGCCCGGTGACGGAGGCACGCGCGCGAGCCTCTTGCTTGGATTTGTTGGAATGTGAGAGAGGAGGATTTTAGCACCATGTGAACATCGCTAGAGGCACAGACTCCGCGCCATCTGTCTCCCCCTCCGTCTGCGCCTCGCCAAATTCATCAGACCTTTCCCCCCCCTCCTCCTCCTCCTCCTCCTCCTCCTCCTCCCCCCCTCCACTCTCTCTCTCTCTCTCTCCTTCCCTTTTTATTCTTCTTCACATTTGTTTGGGATGTATTGGGAAGGGGGGGGGCAATTCTCTGAAATGAATTTTAAGACCATTTAAGAATTTCAGAATGTGGATTTAAGAATATTTCGGAAAAACGAACTGGGACTTTTCTGGGAAATGTCATATATAAGTAATACCTACAATGAAAACCTAAAATAATGAAAACTTTCATCAAAAAAAGATACAAATAAAGAAAATAGATCACAGTTGTAAAATCATTATTGCAAATTACATACTTGCAAATACAGCAGCATTTTGGTTGGTACAAAATAGTTGATGATGACAAAGATGACAGACAATAGATGACATTGAAATTTAACAAATCTTTTGGAGATATGTGTCATTATTTTTACAGGAAAGATAGCAACAGATTAATGACAGCGATAATAACATAACACGTTTTATCATTTCCTTACATTTCTTTGCTGAATCACAAATATTAACCTTTTGAAAATACGAAGGTTTGATGCAAACAGGCATTTAGACTTCCAGCTTTACTTGCCAGGTGTTTCACACATATTTTATTAACCCCGTGTTGACTGGGAAATCATTGTGTCAGTTCTGCCCCTGGATGAAACACACAAAATGAGAATTTTCTTTATATAAGGTTACAGATTTGTGCTGTCATTGTCAGAGCGGGTTGTACAATCTGCTCAACTCACAAAAGCTGAAGAATATCCACGAGCTGAGAAAAAAACGTCTGTAGCTTCACCCATCCATCCGAAAATAAAAGTCTAACAGTGAACTGTCTTCACACCAAAAGTTCTGGACTCTTAATTCTTTTCACAAACATTTATTGCCTTGAACAGACATGGAGAGGGGGGGGGGGAAGAATGTTATTAAAACAGTTTTCTTGTTCAAAGAAAAAAAAAAGATAAACAAAATGAAATGAAACTTCCTGAAGTGTACGTGTGAGCAGTCAAGTGATCCGGCGTGGTTGACCTCTGACCCCAGCCAGATCACAGGATGGCTGTTTCCCTGCTCCGTGCCCATGGTCTGCCCAGGGGAGAGAGCAGGAGGGCGGGGGGGGGGGAGGACTGGGCCGGGGGCTTGACGCGCGACCCCTGCCCAGCTCCAGGTGGCCTGGGCACACACTGGGGGCCTTTGATGCTGACCCTGGTCATTCTGCTCAGATGGACCGTGGCCATTTGATCCTGCCCAAGATCTGAGGGAGCAGAGCCCGGTGGCCCCTGAGTGCCTGCCGCCCCAACCCGGACCGGGCACACGCAGACCCTGTGGTGCCAGGCTCCGTGTCACCCACCGACAGTCTGGCAAACAGGGCCGGGGTCAGGAATGAACAATCGCACTGCCTCGTTTTCAGTGCCGTCACCCCCCGTCAACTGTCATTTCAATTCAATTTCAACTTTATTTTAGACACATCGGTCCGGATCATTTGAGTCTTCAGATTAATTAAAAATTATATAGAAATTATTATATAGAAATGTGTATGTTTCACCACCATTCAGAGTGTTTCACTTTCCATATGGTCCGACCATTTAGTTCTCAGGCGTCCAGAGGGGTCTTTTTGCATTTCAGGGTTAAAGGGTTAAACCATTTCAGATCAAGGATCATGTGCCTGTCCGGATGAAGACTTAACCACGTCAACATTTCTCCAACCAGTGTAACTCCAACTGCGTTTTCAAGGAGAGACGGGGATTTATGGGGGGTGAATAAGCCAAAAAGCTATCATTATTAGCCAGGGTTTGATTCCAGTCCACTTCATGCAGGTGCAAAATAAAATTTGTATTATAAAAGTATTTATTTATTTATTTATTATTTTGTTCCTACAGGAGGTTAAATTGTACCTCCCTCTTGGGTCTTTCAGCGCACTTGTCCCTGGTTATAGGTATGCACTTTGCCCTTTGCTGTATGTCGCTCTGGATAAAAGCGTCTGCCAAATGGCAATAATGTAATGTAATGTAATGTAGATGCATTGAGACAAGAATGAGGAAGAGAAAATTGCATTCTGTATGCTGTGTCCATGTGTTTGGGATCTGTGGAAATATTCCGAAGGACTCTAAGACATCAACACAATCAACACAATCTGGACAGTCATGGCTTAGGCATGGATGTGTTTTCACCGGGAATATTTTGGGTTTGGTGGAACCAAAGCTTAGCAAAGACTTACCAAAATCAGCAGTTTGGAACGTCATTAAGAAGAAAGTGACCACCGGTGAGCTCCATGGCAAAGGGCCCGGAAGGCCAAGGAGGACCTTGACAGTTGACGACTGACAGATTCTCACAATAATGCCGAAAATCCCCCAAACTCCTGTCCGACACATCAATCGGAATCAGTCTTCAGGAGGCAGACCTGAATGTGTCAGTGACTGCAGTCTGCAGTGGATTTCACAAATAGAACTAACAGAGGCTACACTGCAAGATGCAAACCACTTCAACATGCATTTTGCATGCTGAAGAGAAAACCTAAGGCAACTAGCCCCCCCCCCCCCCCCCCCCAAAAAAAAGAAAATAAGCAGGAGCTGAAGAAGGCATCACCAGATGCTGAGTATGTTCTCTGGTGATGCTCTGCCAGGCCTGTTAAGCAGCCATCTTCTGCTCTTTCGACTTCAGGGCCTTTCGTTTTCTCTTCAGCAACGTGAAACATCTTCGTTTTTATTCAGATTGTATGGTTTTGTATTTTACCTGAGACCTGGCCAAGAAGGGTGACACTTTTTTTTTTAGACAAGACAACATAAAAGCCATACAAAAAACAGCAAGCAAAAAGCAATGCAATTACAGCTAAGAGCATTTGCAATTCCCAGTAGACTCCCAATGACTTGGCCGGCCAAGTATTTTCTAGTTTTTGGCTTTGAAAAACTGTACATTTGGGATCATCGGGCCTCATGCAAGAACATTGTCGCATCCTTATGGTAAATATTTCCTTACTTTTTATGGACTCATAGGAGTGTGCCATGTCAGATTCAACAAAGGCTCTTAACTTCAGAGAAACTCCTAAATAACCGCAGAATATTACCGACATGTAAATGGGAACACCTTCACGAGAACTGTGAATGAGCATAATTCATGGCCCCAAATGCCATGTAAGGCTAGGCGTGTCCGGAATACTCATTGTACTCCATGGGCATGTGTCCGTTTGATGGGCAGTACTGTAAGTGTAGGGCGGCCTGTAGCGTAGTGGTTAAGGTGCCTGACTGGGACCCACAAGGTTGGTGGTTTGATCCCCGGTGTTGCCACAATAAGATCCACACAGCCGTTGAGCAAGGCCCTTAACCCTGTATTGCTCCAAGGGAGGATTGTCTCCTGCTTAGCCTCATCAACTGTACATCGCTCTGGATAAAGTGCTTCTGCCAAATGCCATTAATGTAAAGTAATGTAAGTGGAATCATCAAGAACAAGAGACGTAATGTACCGCAGAACCTGATTGGGTAGACTGTTCATAGGCAAAATATAACAATATGGCGGACCATTGATAAACTTTCTTTTATTCCTCCTGAGCAGTCCACAAAGACAAGCATGCAGTTGATCTGCAACACCTAAAAGTTTGATCCGAGTTTTGTGAGCAATTTCACGTGTACAAGTGATTTAAGAACAAATGTGTTCATAAAACGTGTTGCATGAGGCCCATTGTCTTGATGGAGCATGAATGCCAGTCTAGTGGCATTTGGTTGAACTTGAGCAGATAAAATGCATTTCACAATTCATTCTGCCGTGCTGTCAGCAGTTAGCTGATGAAGATAAGTAGGCCAGTATCTGCGACATCCATACATGCCTAAACCATAACACCCCACCATGTTTCACAGATGAGGGCGGTGCTTTGAATCTGGGGCAGTTTGTTTTGGCCTCCACATTTAACTCTTGCCATCACTCTGACACAAGTCAATCTTGATATATCATCTGTCCACAAGACCTTGGTCCAGAACTCTACAAGCTTGTTTAGGTACTTCTTAGCAAACTCTAACCTGGCCATGCTATGTTTGAGGTTAAATAATGATGTGCATAGTGCAGTGTAGCCTCAGTAGTTCTGTTCATGAAGTCTCTGTGGACAGTCGTCATTCGCACATCTATGCTTGTCTCCCAAAGATTATTTCTAATCTTTTGGACAGGTGTATGAGGTTATTTCTTATTAATTATGGTGAAAATTATAAATTCATCAATTGGAGACATCTTCCTTGGCCCACTAAGTCATTTGGGGTTACTGGGCTCACCTCCTTCTTCTTAATGATGTTCCAAAGTTAATTTTGATAAGGTATACAATGGGGACCAAAAGTCTGAGACCGCTTTGAAAATCTAGGGGGTTTTTTTCATGTAATCTTGGAAATAAACAGAAAAAATAAAAACAAATGAAAGTTGCTTCAAAGCTCAGCAAGAACTTTGCAAGACCAAAGAAGAGCAAGGAGTGCTAAACAATCCAAAATCACCTGACCTCAACCCCACTGGACATTTATGGGGGCACGTGAAGACTGACAAAAGCCAAGAATTCAGTAACATCACAAGATGCTCTTTGAATAATGCTGGGATAACATGAATCATCAGGTTTTGGCATCAGTCCATGCCAGCTTGAGTGCACATTGCCATTAAGGCAAAAGGTGGACATACCAAATACAAAGAAATTCCAAATTTTCATTCAAATTGTTTATGCTGATAATATAATAGTAATGAAAAAGTTAGCATTAAATTAGAAAAGAATGCAAAACTGAAGCATTTTCACTAGTGGTCTCAGACTTTTGGACCTCACAGTACGTCTCCACTAAATGCCATGTTTTAGCCATATTCCTCAGCCTCATGTTGGCTTCCTTGACATTGATTGGTACAACTCTGGTCCTCATATTAACAAACACCAATCACAGACTCAGAAGACAACCAAAAGCCTGAAATCAAGACTACGATACCGAAAGCTATCTTATACCTGCACCAAGGAAACAATTGAACAACCTAAATCAGAAACACCTGTGAAGCCATGTGTCCCAACATTCTGGTGTACTTTGTGTAAAAAGTGCTGTAATTTATACATGGTGAAACCAAAACATATAAAATACCCTTTAATAAAAGCTGAGAATCTCCACATGTGAATTGTTTGATTACCAATCTATATTTATGGAGTACAGAGCCAAATAAAGAAAATGTGTCTTTGGGCCATGTTGGGCTCACTGTACATATAAATTAACATGGTTGTGTGATTCTAAAGAATCTTTTTTTCCCCTTTTATATGAGAAGTACCCAACATATTAATATTTAAAACTCCCAAAAACAATTTTATGCACATAAATGGGACAGCCTTTTTTTTTGTTGTTTTTTTTTTTGGATACGATATTGCTCACCACCGCCATTAACAATAAAATGAGGTGCTGGAATTATTCATTGGAGTAATGAGCACAGCACACCAGTGCCATAGCTAATATGGGAAAGACACAGGGGACAGGGGATTGGGGGGGGGGGGGTATTTGGTCCAATCCCAGCACCTTCTGTTTCTAAAATGTTCAGTGGGCACACACACAGGAAGCAGACAGGAGAGATGAAATCCAAACGCCACACTCTGGGCTTTGGATATCAAAATGGGAAGGGAGCTGCAACAAACGATTTAAATGCAAAGAAGTCTTTAGCCTTTATTTACCCTTCTTTCCGTTTTTTGAACTGTTCCTTTGACCGCTTGCTGTCCAACAGGTCTGCATCCTCACTGTTCTTTCTCTGAGGGATGGCAGTGTTGCATTGTGGATAAGGAACTGGGCTTATAACGCAAAGTTTCGGTGCAGGTTCATTGGCCAGGCCGGGATCCCTTGAGTAAGGTACTTCACCTGAATTACTGAACTGCTTGACCTGATTGCATACAAACAGCAACATAAGAAAGCACATAAGCAATTTGAGTAAAATGATCATGGATAATAGTTGAAATGTAATGAACAGTGGTCTAATCCCCCGACATTAAGACACAGGAGCTCACAGGTATGCAGGTGAAAGGAGAGGATTGGGAACAGGAAGGGGAGGGCAGTCGTGTCACCGAGAGGAGGCTGTGTTGTTGTTATTAATAAAGCAGTAAAAACCCGAGTAGATCAGTGCCCACAGGAGCCTGTTATCATAAATGAAAGTAACATACTATGGCTTAATGTCTCCTAAGGCGTTTCATGGCGACGGCACTTTGATATGAAATGCATTGTGTGGAGAATGGATTTGCAGGGGAGAGTGTGGTGGAGACGCAGGCAGGAGCACAGACCGTAATGTAAAACCTGACCCGGTGGGCTGTTCAAAGCCTCGCACGCGTGGGGATATCCAGGGCTTACCGACACGGGGACCGACTCAGCAAACAACAAATGTGCACGCGGAATGCATCCCGCCATTTCTAACACACAAAGCTCACTTTATATTTTTCCTGGAAACATCCAGAGACAGCAGCCCTGCACAGGACCGCACATATTGGAGCAGGTGGCACAGAAGTATGCCTATACCCAATGAATTCCAGTCTCTAATGAACCACATTGCGCTCCTTCCTTTAACAGTTGGAGATTAGCTTCATATCAGAAATCTCTCATTGCCTCTTGCCGTCTGGTTGTCTTTTCCTCATGCGGTATACACACCTTCTTTTTTTTCCTTCCCCCCCCCTCTTCATTTCCTTCTCCGTAAATGACAGTCCTTGCCCACCTCTGTCTCATTATTACTTATTACCTTCTTTTTTTTTTTAAATAAACTAATGGCGTTGGCTTTTTGGCTGCCCGGGCCCTTCGGGGGAACGTGACACCGAGGCGTCGCAGTCACTCCGCCGTGGAGCGGGGAGCAGGTGGAAGACGACGGGGTGCATGCTGGGGTGGGGGTGGCGGGGGCCGGGAGGGGAGCGGGGGAGGGGGGGAGGGGGGAGGGGGGGGGGGCCGTGATGTGCAGTAATGGGAAATCTTTCAATCATCAGGCTGCGGGACTTCATTTCCAAGTTTCCGACGACGGATATTAACAGGGACAGGAGGGATGGAGGGATTAGTGGGACGCGGGTGACAAACATGGAAAAAGGGGAAGGAAAAAGCGGGAGGAACAAACTTATGTAGGAGGTGGGAATGTCAGTTTTCCAGTGGGATGCAAGTGCCTTTTCTGTTCTTTTTTTTTTCTTCCCTAAGACCAAAAAACGCACTCCCACCTTTCCTCTTGGAAACAACAAGCCATTCTACAGAAGGACTGGGGGTGGGGATTCTGTTTCTCTTTTCCGCGAATGACACCCTTGATGGTCTTGAAATGTTGGGGTCCCTGAACAGATTTCTCCGTTTTAAAAATAAAACACGCAGCACCAATCAGGAAGACAGACATTTTAGAAGCCTACTTTGAACCCCAATGAGAGCGTCTGAAGAACATCACCTCACCCACCCTCCTTCTGTACAATGATTGTGTTGTTGTTGTTGTTATTTTCTAAATTAACACAGATTACATGTGTGTTTGTGCAGAACATTATCAAACATGTTCACTGTTCATTTTATACCGCACGCCTGCAGATCACTCTCACACGGCCAGACAATAATCACTGTAAACTTTGTATAACTTCCTTAAGCCAATTGCCACAAATTTCTATGCTAAATCGATCCAGTAATTATAATTATAAATATCATACAACTAGCTTAATCTTCCTCATTATTCCACAGTATTCTCTTTAGCATGCTGGTAAATAGGCTCCAGAATTATTGGTACCCTTGTTATACATGCACAAAACATACTGTAAACTTAAAAAGAAGTTGTTGAAACTTTATTTGCATGTATGTAGTAAGTAGTATGCTTTGTTAATGATTCAACCAAAGTGTGTTTGTATTATATATATATTGTATACGTATATATATATTGTATAATGTATTTCCACAAAAAAAAATCTCATAATTATTGGCATCCCTGGGTAAATACTTTGTGCAACCACTCCTGGAAAAGAAAGAGGTTAGGGAACACTTTTGGAGGGATTTTCTGACCATTCCATCATGCAGAACATTTCAAGACCATCGATATCCTCGGGTTTGCTCTTACGGACTACCCTCGTCAGTTCAGACCACAGGTTTGCGATGGGATTTAAGTCTGGAGACTGAGATGACCATTGCAGAACATGGATGTAATTGTCACCTTGCCATTTCTGTGTGTATTTTGACATATGTCAGAATTCATTATGCCATGAATGACCCACCTCCATATTTGACAGTAGGCATACAGGTAAGGTACTTCTCCTTGTATACATTCCTCTTTTGCCACCAAACATCGATGGTGTGTACAAAAAAAAAAATCTATTTTGAACATAGCATCATCTCAACATAGCGCTCCTTATGAGTTAGCATTTTTGTTTTGTTGTTGCTTTCTTCGTGCCACTTTCAAAAGAGTTTGTTGTTATAGAGATGGCGTTTTATGGACCCAGAAAATATACTCAATCTCTGCAGTCCTCAAACCGTGATCCTTGGGTTCTCATTGCCTCATCTTCCTCGCCATCTGTGACGACCATGTTCCTGCACCCTCTCCCTGGCACGCTTGCAGCCACTCCATATGTTTTACATGCATTTATCATTGCCCTTACAGTGCTACTGTATGTGGTATGTTTAACCGTTTATGTATGTTTTTATACTCATTACCAGACTTGAGAAAAGTGACGGTCAATTACCATTTGTCTCTTCCGAATCGATAGATTTGGGGGATTTGCTTGTTACCTCATTTCTACACTCTAGTGAGACAACAAGTGATGTGATGGCACAATATCGTTCCTTTAGGCTGAGATCAACTAAATTAAGTCAAATGTGATTGCCAATTTAACTTAAATTTTATTTACCAATAAATGGTGCCGATAATTTTGATAGCTTCAGAAAATTAATTTGATTACTTGATTAAAAAAAAGACACAGGACAGTAAATGTATTGAAATGTATTGTGTTGAAGTATATCGTTTTTCCATATTTTTGCACATGACAGATTGGAAAAAGGATGATTATTATGTACGTTGTTTGTCATATGCAGCCTTTTTTCTTCCTTTTTATCAAGGGTGCCAAAAATTCTGCATTTTCCCAAATTGCAAGTATATTTAGGCAGCACATATCCATGCTGGCATATCAGTATAGAATGGATCACAAGTAAAATATTAATATTAAAAGCAGGTATTAAACTGAGCAAAGTGCACCATCCAGGGAAAAGCACTACTGATTTACGATCCATGGAATCAATTAGGAATAACATGAAGGGTGCCCACTGCTCTTGGCTATAAGGTCAGGCTTATGTAAGATTTAGGTATATCCATTTGACATACATAAATGATGTAAGTATGTAGGCCATACATTACAGATGAATGACCATGTACTTGCATGGGGCAGAAGAATGAGAAAGTTAAATTCATTTTGATTGTATTGCCTTCTTATCAATGATCAATGTTTATACCTTTTGAGATTCAATCTGTTGTCATTCACTAACACGTAGCGCAAAGAACGCATTAAAGACATCTCAATTTCTGTATCATTCCGAGTTTTACAAAATTGAATCTGTCGTCACTGTTTAAAATTAAGAAAATGTGTACTGGTTAAAGATGCAAAACGTTCCTGTTAAACACACAGGCCTATTTTTAGGACAGTGTTGGTACAGCTGAAATACATACATACAAATGAATGGCTGGTATAACTTACAATAGGCAACCAGTCACACCAGCAGCCTAATGCAACGGAGCAAAACAGGAGGTATTGTTTATTTTGTACATAACAAAACAGTAGCAAGAATGTCTGAGGATTTAGAGTAAAAGTGCAACACAGTCCAGGGTCTTTCTCGTATCAGGAAAGACGGTTCCCTCAGTGAGAGGCGCTGAAGCTGAGTGCGCATTAAACTTCAAAAATGTTTTTCTGTGTTTAATGTTGATTTCCAAACTGAAGGGCCAACAAAAACCTAAAAACATAACGCTTTACATTGCTGGACTGGAGGTGTGTGTGTGTGTGTGTGTGTGTGTGAGTGTGTGTGTGCGTGTGTGTGTGTGCCT
The DNA here is from genome assembly GCF_963514075.1 of Conger conger. NCBI lineage: Eukaryota > Metazoa > Chordata > Actinopteri > Anguilliformes > Congridae > Conger > Conger conger. The sequence continues at coordinate 7,419,470 of NC_083762.1, read as the reverse complement.
GCATGTGGGTGTGTGTGTGTCTGCATGGGAGGGGGTGGAGGTGTGTGTGTGTGTGTGTGTGAGTGTGTGTGTGTGTGTGCCTGCATGTGGGTGTGCGTGTGTGCGTGTGTCTGCATGGGAGGGGGTGGAGGTGTGTGTGTGTGTGTGTGTGTGTGTGTGTGTGTGTGTGTGTGCGTGTGTGTGTGTGCCTGCATGTGGGTGTGTGTGTGCGTGTGTCTGCATGGGAGGGGGTGGAGGTGTGTGTGTGTGTGTGTGCGTGGGAGGGGGTGGAGGTGTGTGTGTGTGTGTGTGTGTGTGTGTGTGGGAGAGGGTGGAGGGATTTTGGGGCGCTCTGCTGTGTCACAATTATGAAATAATTTTTGTTCCATGACTTGACATAACCATGATTACTGTGTTTTGGCAGAAAGCTTTGCACATGCTCATTGTAAACACATCCCTCACAAAAAACATTTACGAACATCACACCATCGCGGTAACTCTCCGGTTCAGTTTCAACAGAGTGACGAGAATCCTTCTCAAAAGGTGTAACCTTTAAACAGAGCACTTTGCCAGCGTTGATCTGCAGGCATGTAGCCCCTGGGGACGCAGGGCGATGCAGTGGCTCCAGACCTCTTTTCGGGAGGGAGCGGTGAAAGAAAATGGCAGCACTGCTCACTCAGCTATTTCCCCGGTCCGAGATCAAAGGGTCCGCCCGACCGGCCGCGCCGCGGGAACCTCCGAATGCGCTCTGCCTTTGTTTGCGGTTGCTAGGAGACCTGCAGACGGCTGAAAGTGTTTGCAGTAGGCACGGAGATCAAAAACATTTTCAATATAAATTTTTAAGGCCGCAGTGCATTTGAGCCCTACCACTCGCAATTTACTGAGGGCATTCTTTAAAAAAAAAAAAAAAAAAATGTTTTAAAAGAGTCACAAATAATTATTACATCTTGATTTACCGTAAGTTGGCCACGGACAGATTGGGGAAATCTGGTTGATTATTGTTGCCATGGAGAGGTGTGTGTAAAGTCTACTCAAGTAAACTGAGTAACTTCAAATGCCTGTGCAATCTAAGCAGTTCATGGAGAATAATCTCGCACTGTAATAACCGAAGGCTACAGGGCTGCATATATTTATATGTATGGGCTGCTTCTGAAGGAACACCGCATGCTCATTCTGAATTTAAAGCAGCGGGAAAGATGTGAAGAATATGGCACAACACGCGCCATATTCCTCTTTCCACAATTAACAATCATATACATTTTTCCAATGTATGACAGTATTCCAATGCAGGCAAAGTTTGTTTCACTCGTTATGGAGATGGCAGTTTACAATACCAAAGGCAAAAACACCTGTGAGTGAAAGTTACAGAAAGTTTTCAATCCATGAGAAGCTACCTGGGTCCAATACCTAACTTTTACCAGTTGAAGCTGGGGTTGTCCATGCGTCAGTCAAAGCATCAGGAATTTCATTTTTTTAACGTTTTTTTTTTTTTGTACAAATGAAATGTGCAGCTCATTCTGAGCCCATATATTGATTATTAAAACAAGGGAATTTCTTCCTTTTGGATTTTCGTTTTTTGGTTTACAAAAAAATCTCAATAATTGGTCACATACTATTTTCCTCTTTGGATGCTGTAACATCAGCACATGTCAATACACCTCTACCTCATAGTCTCTATTCTGCCCCAATGTTCTGAAACCATCAAACATAACGCCAGCCCATCCCATGCATAACACCTACTTTCTAACCCTCAAAATCAGTAACAATTATTATTGAAGCATTAATGTGCCTATCTGCAGGATGTAGGCTATACACTCAGAAAAAATGGTTCCGAAGGGACCCTGGGATCCGTCAAAGAACGCGATCTAGTTAAATGGCTCTTTGTCAGGCAAAACGGTTCTTTGCCAAGCCTCACACTTCACACCTATGATGGAAGGTTCCGTATAGAAGTAAAAAGGGTTCCTCTATGGAGACAAGCCAAATAACCCTTTTTTCTGAGTGTATACTGTCAAAGTAATGCATCAAATGTGTTACTGGGAACTATGAAGGTACAGGAACAAGTAACTACACCACACTTACAAAAATAGCCATGACATTAAGTATATGCCTACGACAAACCAGGTCAAATGGGCAGGAAATGGGCTGCCATTTGAAAAAAAAAACAAGAAGAAATGTCACTGAATTGAAATGGCTGCACCCACATAATGTTTTATTTGTTAAATAAAAAACATTTTTTTATTGAGGAGGTATTTTTGATAATGTCATGACCAAGGCTTAAAAATTGTTCTGGACCGGATTGTGCCAAAATGACTACATGGCACTATGAAAGAGACCTGATTTTAATTCTTCATCCAGACGGCACGGAGTGTTGGACAATTGCAGCGTTAGGGTGGCATTGGGCATTAGGGTGGCCACCGCAATGGCAATTTACTGAAATGTGTCAAGGCCATTGGTTTGCTCCGATCATTTATTCTTTTTGTTTTACAATTCGGTAAAGTAGGTTGTTTTATGCATTTGTTGTATTGTAGTAGCATTTGGTATACCTCGCAACCGTTGTCCCCCCCAGTGTGTCACAGACTAATTTTAAAAAAGAAAGAGAAAAAAAAAAGAAAAAACGATATAACCAGCACTCGCTCTTTGATAGACAAATTGTATAGGAATAAATTACTCCAAGTCTGCCTTTGCCAGGCCGTGACCTCATCTCGATCTCAACATGCGTTGTCGGTGAATTAACGCAGTCGATATATTAAAGAGTACGGGGTTTAGTTTGCCTTAATAATAAATAAATAAAAAACACAACAATTGTGATAGCCAAGACAGTGACCTGTATGTCTGGAACGATTAAGATTAGAATCGTGCTGAGTCTGCCTCTAAGTCCCCAGCCAACTGGCACAGTCCGAGCGTATTCTCCGGGCCTCCGTCTGCTGTGGTGACAATGGCAAGCAGACACCGCATGGCGTGCACGGACTGGAGAATATACACGCGCGCCAAAGGATTTCTGCAACTTCCAGGCAAATATCACGCGACTCCTCGTGGAAATGGATGGTTAATGAAACAATCCCCTTCCGCCCAACTGCAAACATTGAACCGCGTTTATTTATATATATATAGATATATATATTTTTTACCAAGTTTGTTTATTTTGTGCCCGCCCGTCAAGCCATAGCTGGACGAGGAGAGGCTGTGTTTATATAAATACATTAACCTTGTCAGTTAAGTAGGGTAGTAGGCTATACGTGTTAGCGAACAGAGTGTTCATTACTTGATGGCTTTTCAACTGATTAAAAGTATATGTGTAATGTGTAATTAATTATTTGTTATTTTGGCTGACACTAAGCATTGTCATATAGAGGCAGCCTATGTGGCACTGACTAGGGAACCCCAAATAAATAAATAAATAAATAAATAAATAAATAACAGCATGGGAACTGTTACTCTACGCGACGCCGTGTTACCGCCACAGATATAAGCATATTGTCTGAAAAGCATATTCACGTTCCGACCGAATCCGCTTGTTGCATCCTGGGCGCAACTTCAATATGCTCCCCTTATGATTTTTAATTTTGTTCTCCCACTGTAGAGATTAGAGAAGCATCTCTGCTTTTCCCCAGTCCCGGGGATCCTCCCCTGCGTGACATCACTGGGAACGTACTATAGTGGTACCGCTCTTAACGCACACACAGCAGTCGTCTGATCAGTTTCTGATCAGCGTCTACAAAGCGCGCGCAGTGTCTGAGGTGTCTACTGTGTAGGAGGATTTCTTCGTGAAGCGAAAGAGGGATTCTCGTGAGAGGGAACACAGTTTTTCCCGTGCAGAATCGCGTTTGGCTGATGATGTAGACTGGTTAATGTTTGGTTAATGTAGGAGAACTTTATCTCAGTGCAAACATATAGGCTTCGTCACATGAAATATAAAAATTATGCTCCGGGTGAAACAAATGAGAAATACGGCTGCTTTTAATATTTCATGCTGAAGTTCATTAGGCTGAAAACGAAAATGCACATGTCGTGTTACTCCACAACCACACAGCGTTTGAAACGTCACGTGTGAAATACCGCGGTTTAAAAAAGAAAAGAAAGGGAAAAAAGATCAAAGCGACTTCAAAGTAATTAGCTCTAGGTAGCAATAACATGCTCCGTTGCTTGTTGCGTAGGCTAGGCGATAGACGCAATGTCGACCCTTCGGTGCGTGGTAGAGGAAGACGTACAAATGTATGAACATGGTTAAACGCGCAGCTTTGTACAGAATGTACAATTCCATGTGCATTCAATCTCAGTATTTCCATCGAAAACTGGTAAGCTGGTAAGCTTAGTAGCTTGTACTAGCTACATAGTCTATACCTGCCACTTCTAGATGTCCCGTTTGAACAATAGCTATTTAGATCAGGCAAAAATGGCGAGTGCACAGTAGGTTTTTTTTAATGTATTTATTTTTATTTTTTTAACTAAAAATGACCCTATAATTCGAAACATTTTGGTTGATCGTGACAATAACGCGTTGCTATAACTGCGTGTTTACCAGGTGTGTTGGCGTGCATGCTCTTTATATTAAGAACAAAATGTACCTGTGTCGCTGAAGTGGAGGTGATTGATGCTGTCAAGCCGGATATGACACCCCATTGCACTGCATGGCACTGGGGAATTGATATATGGCATTTTAAAAGATATTTGTATACATCTCCTAGGCATTTTATAAAAACAGAAGCCAGTCTACATTTCAGTTATCGACAATATTCTACATTTCTACTAATTTACATAAACATAATAAGTATGCTAGCTGCAATAGACTATATGAAGTGCAACACATTGAGGGTGCACCTGTCGACGTAGGCTATGAATGTAATGCCAATTTTGAATAGCGTATGTATATGCATATAGCATAGTCTCGGCGTTACAAAAAAACGTCCAGGCCTATTGAATATCACGTGCAATCTGAAAAACGTGTACACACTTTCTTTTTTTCTTTTTCTTTTTTTTACTTTTTTTTACTGTCTAAATGCTAGGCTGATTTCGAATATATTAGCTTTTAGTTTTACGCACTCTGTTAAAACAAAGTTGTCTGTATGGTAGACATACGCATCAGACCACAGACCTTTTATAACTCGTGTTCTAACACACACAATCTCCATTGCTGGAATGTATAATAATCCTGAATTAAATGTAACGTGGCTAAAATCATTGAAATCTCGCACAATTTGCTGTTAACACTTCTCGACCTCAGCAAACTCGATTGGGGACCGTTCACACAAAAGTAGGACTACAGGAAGGCATACATCGCAACCGAATAAATGTAAAACATGCTGAAAAATCAACCTGTTGATATCTGAGAACAGAAGTTGGGTCTCGTAAATCCCAACAACACAGCGTAGAATGTATGATGATAAGCACACAGAGCAAATCCTTTGGTTGTAACACCAATCTCATCCGTAAAGCTTGTATAAGGCCTAAATGAGACTCCTAGAAACCATTAGTAAATTATTATATCCAAGTATTCAGACCAGTAGTCGATAGCCTACATTTCTGCTTTAGTTTACATAACTTGGCATGCCTGGGTCACTGGATAGCCTACCTAATATAGTCCCTCTTCAGCTCATCAAAACCTAACAGTTCACTTTTCGTGACTGCTGCCTGAACTCGGTCCCCCCGTGGCGACAGTGAAATGCTTCGGTTACTCGGACTTAAATTAAAAGACCAAAAGTTTATTACGTTGTGCAGCCAAGGTGCCGTCAAAGAAAGTGATTAAGTATCTCATTCAGAAATGGAATTCTTGAGTGAAAGGGCCGGCAGACTAAAATGACCCCATTCATTCTGTTGTGGAGTCTTTTCACCAATATTTCAAATGGGCTACACCATGAATTCTTAATTTAAATTTGCCATAACGTAAACCTCGCCGATTAATTAAAGGATTGACTAAACAAGTTGGATTCGATTTTGGATACGCGTCTGGAGTCCCTGTTATGCAGCCACTAAATATGGAGATAATTGTGCATTGTAGCCTATTTACAATTTTATTTAGCTCAATTAGTTAAGAAATGTAACTTCATAACTTTAAAGTAATCAGTGAAATAGACACAAATCAAACCCTGACCATAAAACTGAATTTAATAATGTAGGTACTTCCAACACAATGTTTATTTTCGGTCATCTAACTTCAACTTTTTTTCTTTTACAAAATATGATCGAATAACACCGGAGGAAGCCGATGATAAACGTGATTTCTCTGAACAGAAAAACTCTGTAAACACCAAACAATTAGGCTACTCAAATAGCGAGCATACATAGCGGTCTAGCTAACTTTAACTGACAATTGCATTATTTATCAAGGAGAGGAAAAGGGACAAGAAACGAAAGGATTCGGTGTTGTTCTATTCACAAACAGCGTTGGTGTGGAAGATTTGGTGTGAGATTATTTTCTTTTCAAAGTAACGGTATTAAAAAGCGCAAAGAATACTAGACAGAAGGACGAGGCTGACGTCACAGCCCAAGAGTCACCCGCCGTGTGTTCGGCGTCTCCAAGTAAAGACTTTTCGACAAAAAAGTTTGGATTGACAATGTGGGAGGACAGGGCGTGAAACTAGTATCATCATCAGTTTTGAATGAAAGAAAGAAAACATATCTTCAACAAAAGGGAGGCTCATTCCAATTCAGCTGCGTTGTTAGGACAACGAGAACCATCCCTCTGATCATTAGTTCCACTTCAAAAGAATTTACTTTCCGCGGTGAAAACGTCCCCTTTTGTTTCGCTGCGAAAAGGGGGAATCTTATGTTTCGTCCGTCTGTTTATTTTTCCTCTGTTCACAGAACAATTGCATTAAATAAATAGAAGACACCACAATGCACTAGCAACCTATAAATATGTCGAAAATACCCGAGCCATAAACATTTTAAAAGAGGGGGCTGAACCAGTCTCCACGTCTGGGTAAACAATTGTGGACATCCTAAATGCATTAAACTACCAATGCATCAAGGAGCAGGACTACTGCAACACACTCCGCATTTGCTGACACATATCAGCATTTCTGCCCATATCCGTTAACCATAACTTCAAACAGGCAAAGTGGTTTTGTACAGGCCCCGTGGAGAAAGTGAGAACTAAGCACCTTTATCTAACACTTTAACACTGCTGTTATGGAACTGCATAGACTACTGGGTTTTTTTTTCCTTTTTTTAAACTCCACCTAAATCGCATTTGTACTCCTGGTATAAGCTACTCAGATAAACAAATGTTGATAGATATTTTGTGCATGGTTTTCTGCCTTTCATGTACTGATGAATCCACTGCTTAGTTGAGACTCAAGTGTCCCATCGTTTTTTGTCAATCCATCTTTTAAATAATTGTTCCACAAAAAAATCCCAGTCTTGGCCTAACATGCCAATGTAATGGCTGGATGTCTTCATTAGCAAAGTTGAAGCGTTCCCTGCAACAGACAACCAAACGTCTGAAAAGTACGAGAGACCTGCATGCTGATGCGCATTGCAGCGCTCCCATTGCAGGGATGAGCGCGGACTATAAATTGCACCATACCACAGTTGCAGCATCACGTGAGCCTTTCAAGTCGAACATGAAAAAGTACTGTAGCCGGGAGCAAATGCCAGGGCAAGTAGCGAGCAGAGGCGGACCGCAGTGGTTTAAGGGGCAGTGGTTTAAACAACGACTGTGGCGCTCAGCGAGGCACACACACACACACAACACGCCCAAAGTGCTAAAAGTGCCCGCGAATGAAATGGTTGCGCGCTCCGACGCCGATTACATTCTGAATCATTATATCTTTGATTTAACTTCTAAGCGCTTCAACATCTAAGGCCCTCGGTGGTGGAATGAGCTTCCCACGGCAGTAAGAACGGCAGAGACGTTGGCCATGTTCCAACGCAAGACTGGAGACCCACCTCTTATCACTGCAGACCCTCACGCTACCGTTTTTCTGTTCTTTCTTCTTCTTCTTCTTCTTCTCCTTCTTCTTCTGGTTTCTTATTGTGAGCGTGATGTTAAACAGGGTAGCAAATAAGTTGTCAATTGAGTCAGCACTTCTTACACTTACTTTCCCTCTTGGCTTTGTACTTTCCTTCTCAGGGGAACTACTTCACTGCAATCCCTGATCTTTTGCACTTGCACTTTTTTTGCATTGTAATTTTGCATTAATCCCCTGCTAAATGCCGGTAATGTAAAGTAACTACTTGCGTTGCATATTGATACCGGCAACCTTCATAAAATAGCCAGAGTTTAATAATGTTGCTCCTCCGTTACTGCTTTTAAGTAGCAGCTTCATGGCGTTCCTTCACATAGATACATTAATAAAATAGGTTGTCTGAGCTTATGAATTTTTGAAAGTTTGAGCTCATTTTTGTCGTTATATCCCGGCAGTAGCTACACGCCATCTTCTGAGACGGCGCACATTGACCGGGCGTGGGTCATCTGAGGGCTAAAATACACTTTCCCTCGTACTTTTCTTTGCCGGAGAGATTCTCGTGGAGCCAGCCCCGGTCGGACTGAGACCACAGCGGACGGCGTCATGAGTCCAGCCTGAGCAGAGCGGGCGGGGGGGAGATTCGCGGGACTTTGACGACCCCGTAAGTGAGGCCCCATGGATTGTGGGGCGGGCGCCGTTCTCTGGCTGGGTGGGGTGGGCGCCCCCGGCGCGATGGTGATAAACTCCCTGTCAGCGGGGGTCCGCGCGGTCCGGCCTCGAGTAGCCCGCCCCGTGGGCGGACACACGGCCGAAAAGCCTGGGGGAAAGGTGCGCAACAGCAGGAGGGTCGGAAGGTTCCAGAACCTACCATACACTCTGGCGTGAACATGGCCGCCGGAGCCGAAGACCATTCTTTTGGCCTTCTTCCACGCTCTGCCCTCCCTTGGGGGGGGGGGGGGGGGGGGGGCACCCGCTGGACTTGCCAACCATCAGTGCGGTCAAAGATGCCCCGACCCCACAATGTGGCGAGCCACTTCGCAGAGGGCTTTCTATTCAGAACGTGGAGATGATACTTGCGCTCGGAGAAGGTCCTCGGATGCTAGATATAATACTTTTGAGATATTTGGCGGGGATCGGAGGGCATTTTTTAAAATTCTCTTTGAGGCAAAATCAGAGCACCTGCTCTGCGTCTTTCTAAGAGGAAACGATCGGTAAAGAATAGATGCACACATTCACAAGAATATATGCACAGACACTCCAAACAGGTGGGGCGGACGAGAAAGTAGCAATATGCATGAGCAGCCAGGTAAGAATTGATCTACAGTAGAACCTCAGAGATCCAAAACTCAGAAAAACCAAAAGGTCTAGTCAACCAAACACGTTATGGAATCAGAAGTACAACATATATATTTTTTTTTTCAGCTTTATTGGACAGTATAGTATAGAGAGACAGGAAGAATGGGAGCGAGAGAGAGGGGAAGACATGCGACAAATGTCGGACGGTCGGATTCGAACCGCCGACATCGAGGCTCGCAATGAGCATGCGGTCAGTGCTCTACAGGCTGCACCACCGAGACACCCCAGAAGTACAACATTAATACAAAATGACAACTGCAAAACGCAAAAACGAGTGAAGAAAAACCGTGAAATTATATTAATATTAGACAAGGGACTGATCTAAACGGCTGTTGCTAAAGAGTAGACTACATGAAAAGTAACGCTTTTCACATAAAGAGGGACCAGGACAAACTTTGGATGAAAGAGCGGTAAGGGTACTCCTGGAACAGGTAAAGGTCCAGCGAAGATTGTGTCACACTGATGCAAGTGGTGACTGACTGTAGCAGGTGTTGAAGCCACACGAGTGCAAGCTTTGCCAACGGCGGATTTGTTTCTGATTTTGCAATTTTAGCTTAGCCTGCAAGTTTAGCCTATTGGTTTACCAATTTGATTGCACTTGGCAGTTATTGTTTGGGCGAATACCATTGAGGTTATCGGTGCATTAGGAATAAAACTGGTGGATTTCAACCTCACTTTGTTCTCGAAATTGTCAGCGTTCCGAACGACCTTCGTTCCCGACGTGTTCGGTTCTCTGAGGTTCAACTGTACTTCCACACAACTGTTCTTATTCTCTGGTCTGCTTCTAGTCCTTTCCCATGTTTAACTCTCGATGGGTTAACACTATCTGCTGTAGAAGAAGAAGAAGACGACGAAGATATACTTTATTGAACCCTGTGGGATAATTTGTCCTCTGCATTTGACACACGCTAGTTACTTAGGAGCGGTGGGCAGCTACAGTGCAGCTCCCGAGGAGCAATGTGGGGTTGAGGGCCTTGCTCAAGGGCCCAACAGCTGTGCGGATCTTATCACGGCTAGACCGGGGCTTGAGCCACCGACCTATTACTTTTGGAACTCGTGAATGAACCTATAACTTGGCAGTGCAAGCAATATGAGAAAGCACAGCATGCTGCCCAGCTAGCTGGTAGAGTACACTCAGAGACTAGTGAACCATGGTTAGATATTTTCACTGTTACTTTCCCATAAGTGAGTGAGTGATGACTTCACAGTTAGTGGGCTTCACCTATTTGTAAATATAAGAGAGGGGACCTCAGAGAACTGCAGCGGAGACCACACTTATTATTTCAGTATTTAATTAGATGACCTTTAGGCCCAATTCTCACAGCTTTCTTTGTGTGTGTGTGTGTGTGTGTGTGTGCATGTGTATGTATGTGTGTACATGTGTATGTGTGTGTGTGTGTGTGTGTATGTGTGTGTACATGTGTATGAATGTGTACGTGTATGTGTGTCTGTGTGTGGGTGTGTGTGTGTGTGCATGCATGTGTGTGTGTACATGTGTATGAATGTTTGTGTATGTGTGTGTGCATGTGTATGTGTGTGCTCACGTGTGTGTGTGTGTGTACATGTGTATGTATGTGTGTGTGTGTATGTGCATGTGTATGCATGTGTGTGTGTTTGTGTGTGTATGTGTGTACATGTGTATGAATGTTTGTGTATGTGTATGTGCATGTGTATGTGTGTGCTTACGTGTGTGTGCGTGTATGTGTGTGTACATGTGTATGAATGTGTGTGTGTATGTGTGTGCATGTGTATGTGCATATGTATGAATGTGCTTAAATGTGTGTGTGTGTGTGTGTGTGTGTGTGTGTGTGTGTGTGTGCGCGCGCTAAGAACTAAGAAATGTTAATTGTGACAGGCAAGAAACAAAAACTCTAAATGCTGAAAGATTAAGTAAAGAGTTACAGTACAGCGTACAGGTGAATGTGGTTAACAGTTTACCTGAGCCCCGAACTAATATAAACCCCCTTTGCATTGCAAACGATGCTGTGTCTCCTGACATCCTCTGCCAGTGTAAAACGTTGTGGATTCTGTGCATCCCTCAGGGGTATATGCCTTGTGCGGGCCCAGACATCCCCATTCCCAATCACCATCTCAGGCCTCGCAAATATCGAGCCACGCTTCCACAGCACATGTTTGCCCTGCGAAGCCTTTTTTCCCCCCAAAATATTCACAGCGGGCTCTGATTGGTCTTCTCATGGTCTGATGAAAGATCTGCTCTCGTCGTGATAATTGGCGCATTAAAATTAACAGATGTTAACATAGGCATTTCACACTTATGAATATCTTGATGTGATTGATATTCATGAGGAAGGTTTTGATTTGCTGTGTAAACACTGATGTTTTCGTCTGCCGCATGGCACAATACAAGCACAAGTGGATCATCTGCGGCGTTCTCAGACCTTTTAGGATTTCAGGCCAGTGCTAGCTCTGGACATCGGTTGTTTCACGCGCATAAGGACATTTACTCTGGAACTAGGAGAGAAAAGTGAGATCAAAAGACAAGTGACACACACGAAATTAAAAAACAATTATTTTTTATTTCATGCCCCACAAAAATAAATATCAAAGCAAGCTGAAAACATACTACTTCTTTCCCCTATTATGGAAGTATGTGTTGACTTGAATAAGAGAACTCAACTCGAGTGCAGCTAATTGCATCTTTCATCTATCCAATTAAAGGATGAATTTTTATCTGAGTAGTTTACTTCTTGTTTTGATAACTAATCACAGGCCCTAGCCTTTTAATCAGTTCAGAAATGAACATTGCATATTAATTCCACGCTTCTTCAACGACTGGTAATGATCATTTCCCTGCACAGGAACATCTTTGAAAGCGATTGAGAAGCAGCCTGACGGCAGTCACAAGAAATGCGCGCTGATTTTAAAACAATGACCTGGAAAAAAAAAAACCGTTTCCAGTCATCCATTTTGATGCCGTGTTCGATCTGCACGCATTTGGAGGGATGCTAAATGGGCAGAAACCCAAAGTGCAGCGAGATCAAGCGGATTGTCAGATAAAACCCAGGCCCAGGCGCCACGGCTGAGGATAAGTACAAAAGGATAAGTACACCACTACACTGGACAGGGCCCAGATACACTCTTTGTTGTTGTCTGCGGTGTGTACTCCGTGTTTTACGATCGCTTTCACCTCAGCTCCGTGTGAATGAGCCGTGCCAGCTCCACACTCCTGGAATACCAATGATGCAACAGCCGTGCTCCTTGAGGTAATGTCCTCTCTCGTGAGATTTTGGGGGGGGGGGGGGGTTTCACCTCGTGAATTTGCTCCACATTCAGATTAATGTCGGCAGGTTATAGAACGGCTATAATCCAATGTTCTATGAATACCTGTATTTCTGTACAGAATATCAGAATTTATTTTGTTCGATTTTGGATTGGCACTTATGTAAGTTCTTAAAATGTGTAATAAAATATTTGCGACAACGTGAGGCATGGAGAGTAAACAAGGCAAAGTAAGAGTGAAAAGTAGAACGGAAAATAATGCAATGCTGACAACTGGTCTAAGGATATCAGGGGCCGGTGTCTATCGAGGACATTGCTTGTGAAGAACTGGCTGACTACATCCACGCTCATGCACTCAAACCTATCCAAGTATTTTCAACCACTCTACTTGCCTTAAAGACTTGAAAAATCTTTGTATACAAAGTATACAAAATGGCTAGGACCTCAAATACATTGGCTAAAATACACTGAAATGCAAGCCTAATATACAGTCATCAAATTCGTCAAACAAGCCCAAGATCTTTTGAGAAGCCAATGGTAACCAATAGTGTTGAACCTGTCCTTCCAAAATCAGTTATTTTCTACATCCTGAAATCTGGGAGTTCTGTGGCTTAGAATCTTGCCGTTGGATGATACTGAATAATTGACATTTTATACGTCTTTCCTTCTTTGCTTGATATTGAACATCTCCAAAGGTTGAGAATAAATGGAAGTGGTGAAAACGATGTATGTTTTCAAACATGTGCAAAGACACATTTTTCTAGCCTGAAATTTCAATCAGGAACAGGGGTGTTTCTCCGGCTAAGTGTCTTTTCATCTGGCCTGCTATTCTGGCTCCTAGATACAGTCACTGCAGTGCCTCTTACACAAATCCCGCATGAATATTTCCAATATATGCGTTAACAGTTGGGTAGTATCCTCTGAGTCATCCCTTTAAAAGAGAGGGAGTGAGCGAGAGAGAGAAAAAAAAAAAACCCAAGCAATCAAGTTATTTATTCAGATATTCAGATTCTTATGCAGTCATTCCTGCTCATTTAGTGCAATTATGTCAGCCATCATTAAACAATAAGACGCTTTAAGAACATCGAATCTGCGACCTTCTTCTCTTTAAGAGTCTCAGTCACACGGAAGCCCATTGCCAGACCCCCCGATATCTGTCAAGCCAAACGGGAGTCTACTTCTTTCTTTTTTTCTCTTCTTGCTCTGCCCCACGCCTTCTTTCATATTTAACCTTTCAGAGCCCACCCTGTCACCGCACTTACATAAGTCTGTCACTTACATAACGCTGAGGATATCATAACGTGACACACAGCGCCCATAATGCAGGTTTATGTTAATGCGGCAGAGATCTGGGCTGAGCCCGGGACGGATGAGCTAATTACCCCGGCTATATCCCACGCTAATAATGGCCTGAAAAAATTCACACAAATACATTCTCTTCTTTCATGCCGCTGGATTTTTTTTTTCCTTTTTCTTTTTTTTTTTTCTCTCGCACAACTTCCTCTATACATCTGAAACGTGGCACCATTGCTGGGGATACGCGAACATAAATCGCGATGCAGGTCTTTTCTCTTTGGTGATGCAGAGACACGTTTGTATTGAAGAATGATTAAAGCAGTTTTTTTTTTTTTCATTTGAAAGGTACCCGGCATTCCAGTCAGAGAAGATCACTGGTTTATTTTACAGTTGAGATTACATGGACGTCTTATTAGAACAGGATATTCTTATTGAGTATTCGGGGAAGGTTAAAAACAGTAAGAATTCAAAAGAATGTTTTCAGTCATGCACACCTGTCACACAACTAAAGGCTGTAAGTAGCCAGATTTATGCATCAGTATGTTCAACCACTTTCCATTGTTAATATGTCACTGTCTCAGGAAAAAACCCCAGGGTAACTTTAAAAGTGTTTAAGGAGGTAGGACTATTGTCATGAGTAACGACTGAGGCAAGGTTAGCGCTCAAGTAAAACTCTGATTTCCAAAATATTTTCAAAAACAGGTAAATATAGTAGCATGAGACAGAAGCGGAGAGAAGGAAGTTTCATCACTTCAAGGAGTGCCCTGGATAAAATGTGAAGATGAAGAGAGCTGCCTCGCTCTGTTACGATAACCGTGTCACGTGTGTGAAAATGTGGAGAGGAAACCCACCGTGCGGCTGCTAATGGCTAGGTGATGTCGATGGCTGAGGGAGGGTCTCCATTTCACACACGCGGCCCGAACCAGCTACCTGGGCAGCTCAAGAGCGGGGCAGCTCAAGAGCGGGGCAGCTCAAGAGCAGGGCAGCTCAAGAGCAGGGCAGCTCAGAGCGGGGCAGCTCAAGAGCGGGGCAGCTCAAGAGCGGGGCAGTTCAGAGGGGGGCAGTTTAGAGCCAGGCAGCTCAATGCGGGGCAGTTCAGATTGGGGCAGATCAGAGCAGGGCAGTTCAGATTGGGGCAGTTCAGAACAGGGCAGTTTAGAGCCAGGCAGCTCAATGCGGGGCAGTTCAGAACAGGGCAGTTCAGAGCGGGGCAGTTCAGAGTGGGGCAGTTCAGAGCAGGGCAGTTCAGAGCAGGGCAGTTCAGAGTGGGGCAGATCAGAGCGGGGCACCCCATCGTCTGCCCTCGCTGCCCCCTGCCCCAAGGTCACATTCCAACAGAGACACCAAAGCCACTCTGGCTTCCTCTCCACTGCCACAAACAGAGACATGACAGAGACGCCAGTGGAAATGGACTGACACTCAACAGCTGGACCAGATGAGGTTCTGTCCATGACGTCCAGTCTGTGTCAGTCTATTAGTATTACAATCATGAGTATTGTTGTTGCTGTTGTTTTGCTGTTGTTAGTATTATCATTAATATGATCATTATAAGGAAAGGGACAGCTTATGCATTGTTGGTAGCTAAAGTGACTTGATACAAAAACATTTAACCACTGATTTATTGGGACGGGGGAACACAAGCGAACAGAAAGTGGAGTCCGTGCGATAGTGTTTACCGCCAGCCCCCTCCGATCATCGGGTTCTGCGTGACACTCAGAGGGGTCTCCGGCGTAAATAAATCCCATCCGTCCCTGCCATTAATGTCACGGTCTTAAAGCGACATAGCGTTGGGGGGGAGAGAGAGATTACTTAAACTGTAATTGAAATGGCCCAAAGGGAATCCTCAGCGCCGGGCCGGCCCGCCTCTCCCCGCCACTCAGGACCTCCACGCGTCCCCCTGTCATCCATCACCGGAGACCCGGGCCCCCGAGGTGCCCAGGGCTGAGAGGTTAACGGCGAGATTGCCGACGCAACGCCGGCTTATTGTTTCCCGAACCGCGGCCCCGCGGGCCTAAACAAGTGCACACAGACACTGCACCAGCAAACCTCACAAGGCGACTTGTCGAGTACATATTAATTTAGTAGGTGGGACTGCGGGAATGGCGAACGTCAGAACGTCAGCAGTGAGAAGCTCAGAGGATGGACAGACTTCAATGGCGGGGGGTGGCAATCACAAACACTACCCTTCTATCAGATGTGGAGTTCACAGGCTAGATTATACATTCCCCTTGCGACACAACCTGCTACAGATAAAATTAAACACTCGCGATTACACGCCCGCTTTGAAATAACCCTGGACTGTGATCAATGTACTCGCATTTTTTGAGCTCTCCCTCAAACGACGAGATTTGAGGATTTCAGAGGAAAGAAGAGGAAAATCAAATGCCACATCTTACAACAACCACAAATTATTATTAATGGAATATGATGGCGTTGAGAGACGGCAAAGACAACAGGCACTCGAGGTCCCTCGGCGCCGCGTTTGTGTAATGTAAGGGTTCCTTCTCTTTGGGATTTCTGATCAAAGCCCGCAGTACTCGAAACGCATTCCATTAAACATAAATCACCGAGCATCGAGGCAACGCAATAAAGTCTAATTCCAGAAATATCACAACCATTCAAAAAGCAATTAAGCGGGAAAAAAAGAACAGCTTAGATACAACTAAAACGCGCGCTCTCTTTCCTCCGCGCACACTCGAAGGCTGGGCGTCGTCCTTGCCAGGGAGAGGACATTAAGCGACCGCGTCAGCCCATCTCTAATGAAGAGGTTCTGGGAGGCAGATCAGAGAGAAGGGGAGCGAAAGCTATGGTCACCCCCCCCCCCGCCCCTCAGAAGGATGGCGGGCTCCTCTGCGTCTCGGGCCAGTGAAAGTCGCCCGTCTTCAAACGGCTAAAAAACCTAAAGAGACTTGGATTTTGGGGATGGAAATAAAAAAGAAATCCCCTTCTCCCCCGTGAAAAATGCCAGTCCGCACGCGTGACGCGGACAAGCCCGCTCCAGGGGCGGGAACGTCGACCTGTTGTTGCATCCCGCCACAAGATGACTATTGTCAGCGGCGGGGTAATTTCTCAGCTGATTGGCTGAGAGGAGATCTTTAATCTCCTCCAGCTGCCCAGAGACTGCATCATCAGAAACTGTCAGCCATATCTCTTATGTATTGCATAGATAATGAACGGAGAGGGAGAAAAAAGAGAGAGAAAAAGCTGCCTTTTTAAGAACTTTGTCCACAGGGGGAAATTGGAAAACTAGAAATGCATCAAAAGAGAAAAATACATCAGACGTAAAAAAAAAAAAGAAGAAGTAGTTTTTTTTTCTTCCCATCTTGTTGCAGCTCAGTTGGCAGACGACAGGTTTGGGTGAAGACATACAACAAGATTTTATCAAACCTGTGTTGGGGTGGCTGGCACTTAAGTCAACATTCACCTGAAAGTGTGCTAAATGAACCGGGGTCTGTTTTAATCAGCTGGCACCAGTGCTGGAGGGGAGTCACACAGGGCACGGGGTGTTGGTCAGATTCAGACCAACCCTCGGTACTTTATCTCTTTTCTCCGTCGTATTTGCCTTTTCACTTTTTGATAAAGCTGCAAGACGCACATGAATAGTTTGGATCACTGCATTGCCAGCACATTTACACCTTAACAAATGTTTGCCCGTTTTTTAAAAACAATGACACACTACTTATATATTCTCTTTGGGCGATGTTATTTCCAGATGTCACTGTTTAATCCCATTTGATGACCCAATTAATGCCGTCTCCTACGTCTCCCGTGAAATATCTGTTTACCCGGATCTTCGCCGTCAGCTCATTGGCCTTGTGCTCTCGTGTGTACGGAGGAGCCGTGTCTCGATCCTTTTAACACAGCTTCTTCTTCAGCTCCACCAAAAACCCAAAATGCGGGGAAGAATGGGCGCTCTGCACCGAAGCCGGGCCCAGGCAGGCATGGCGGGGGACAGAGAGCGGAGACCGGGGGGGGGGCAGAGGTAAGATGGAGGAAGAGGAAGTGGACCGCGAGGGTGAGGCTGATTGGTCAGAACCAGCGTGCGGGTTTGGGGGCAGATTGCAGGGGCAGGAAGCACAGTGCACCTGCTGAAGGTCAACAAAGAGGAAGGGGGGGGGGGGGGGGGGGGGGGGCACACCATTATGAGCTGAGGGGGCCAGAGGTATGCAGAGATTAAGGGGCCAATCTACAGAAGTCCTGGAGAGAGAGATAGCCCAAGAGCAGAGGGAGAGGGAGCGATGGAGGAGGGGTGAAGGAGCAGGCCAGAGATGGATGAAAAGGAGAAAGCGTGGAGGAGAACAGCTCTCTTGGCTTGACCTGGGGAAGTTGGAAAATTCCTCAAATCCAATTAAGATGACACTGCATCTGCAATCTAAGCCTGTCCCTGCACGTGTGTGTACACACGCATACACACATACGCACATGCGCACACATGCATACACACACGCACACACATATGTGCACACATACGCACACAAAGGCACACACATATGTGCACACAGAGGCACACACATACACGCACACACGCATACACGCACGTGTACGCATGCGCACACACATGCATACACACACGCACACACATATGTGCACACATACGCACACAAAGGCATACGCATACACTCATACACACACGCACACACATGTACACACACACCCACAGGCACACATACACACACACACACACACGCACACACATATGTGCACACATACGCACACACATGCACGCACACACGCATACACGCATGTGTACGCATGTGCACACACATGTATACACACACCCACAGGCACACATACACACACACACACACACGCACACATATGTGCACACATACACAAAGGCATACACACGCATCCACGCATGCGCACACACAGACACACACACATGCACGCACACACACGCACAGGCACACACACACACACACACACACGCACAGGCACACACACGCACATGCACGCACGCACACACACACGCACAGGCACACACACACACGCACAGGCACACGCACACACACACACACACGCACACGCACAGGCACACACACACACACGCACAGGCACACACACACACACACACGCACGTGCACACCTTCCATACTGCCTAACAGCTGAGATACGGGCAGTGGGGACCCCACTCGGAAGGCCCTGTCAGACGGGCCCCTGAAGGGACAGGGAAGCGCGCAGGAGGGGAACGTTTCCTCCGAGATCGACCGGACCCAGTCACTAAGTGCTGAAGCCTTTCAGACCGGTTCGGAGACGTGCGCTTCGGGGTAAAATGCGGTAAGGGAAGGCGTAACGGAGACCGCCAACTCCTGTTGCTAGGCAGAAAGCGCGCTTTAAAGATGGAGGCCAGTAAGAAGATCACGCAGAGATGAGAAAGGTTCCATCACCCCATAGAGAAGATAATGCTAATAGAGGGCTAGGCAGTGGTGTGGTGGGGGGTATAGGATTTTGACATTGCGTTGTCATTGCCATTAACACAGAAAAAAATCTGTGAATATTTTAGGCTCGGAAGGAGTGTGGGTGTTACAGAACAGAACATTTCAGGGTATTCGATCTAACCTTCCAAAGTACACGAAGACACTGTGCATCCACATAACAGGATCACAGTAAAACTGATTTCAGTATCCCTGTACATATTTCCAATAATAAATATACGAAGGCTGACAGGTTCCCCTGTAGGCGGTTCTGGAACCTCACCAGTGAGCAAACAGAGCTGCAATTCAATTTACAAATCAATCACAGACCATCTCCTGCATTGTCTACCAACATCTCTCTCTCTCTCTCTCTCTCGCTCTCTCTCTCTTTATCTATCGCTTCAGTAAAGTCACGGTGTGACTTTTTTTCACATTTATTTTTGGAAACTCGAAAAAAAAGTGTATTTCTGTGTCAGGTGCATACTCTTATGTGTGGGGCAGTGAAAGTTTCATATGTCTGATTCTGTGAGACGCATGCGTGGGCCACTATAAACATCATATTGATGTCTTTGTATAAACATTATTCTAAATGTTTTTGGCATAGGACTGACTGATAGATCTTCAGACCACGGCTACATGGCTGGCCTTGGCACTTATCTACTTCTTTAGCTAACATTGAGATACGAACACAGCCCTTAACTTTTTTAAAACTGTAAAGAAGTAGGGCGTACAAGAGGAGGAAGCCTGCCTTATAGTCTGTCCTAAAGACTGTATCACAGTCTCTCTGCCCTAAAGACTGTATCACAGTCTCTCTCCCCTTTGTAGCATTCTGATTATTGGGGCTCCCAAACTCTCACACGAAGAGCAAGTGCATGGCGTCTCACTCACGCCTTATTAGAGTGCACCCTGACATATGAATTAGCACAGGATAAGTTCCGCACAGACGTGAGTATTATTTTCACACCAAGAGTGGTCACAGTGTGGAACAGCTTGCCAGGTCATGTGGAATAGCTCGCCATGGAGACAGAAACTCTGGGGGGTTTCGAGACCAAGCTTCAAACAGTGCTCGACACTATCCAGCTTTTAGGTAAACTAAGCATTAGGTACGCTTTAGTGGGAGGAAAAGGCGAGCATTGCTGGTTCGAATGGCCCGTTCGCTTCATTATGGTATGTGTTTTGTTATGTGTAAGCGCTCCAAGACTTTTGCATAACATAACATTGTTTTATTGCAAATGTTTTATTTACCTGGTGTGAACATGAAAGAAAAATATTTACTATATTATGGGGGGGGGTTTTTATCATCTCCTGACCCACCTCAGTACCTCCCAGGACTCACACCCGGGGCCTGGTCCACCGTGTGAGACGCACTGGGGCGTCCGAAGAGGACTTATCTTTCACAACATGGATAATTTGGGGTTCCTATCCACAATACTAAATGCACCTGAATATGAGAAGCAGGAGGAACAGAGAATCCTGGGAGGACATTGAGGGCAGAACTGCACCAGAGACTAAAGACTACTTCTTTAGTCGCTGGTGCAGTTCTTACAGTAATAGGGTTCCCACATAGCCTCTACATTGCAATCTATGGGAAACAATGCATTGCATTTTATGGTTATTTTCACCTCTATAAGAAGTCTCAGATTACTGTGCTCAAGACTGTACATTTGGTGCACAATCGCGCCAAATAAAGTGAAAAATCAAGGATAAAATACCGCTATTGCATATTTGCATGAAACTACCATTCATCGCGAGATACAACAAATACAGTTGTTGCAGTATGTACCCAACCAAAAGAAGAAGTGCGTATTTCTATAATGTATAAATGTGGCGAATCGCTCCAGCAACAGTAAACAGACCTTGTATTGAAGGCGGGTAGCCATCTTTGGATCGGACCAAAAATCAGACCAAAAATAAAAGATATTCATGTCACCGAGTGTAACATTTTGTTCCTCCATGCGGTCCTTGCACTGTACGACCTTTTGTTTTTCAAGCAAAACTGCTGGATACGTTCACATGCGTGTTTTGTAGTTTCACACTAAAAGTCCGGGGCCTGGTAACTGAAATGGAACACTACGCACATTGATTTTCAGATTCTCTCTCCCTTTGAAGTAGACGGTGATTGCAGGAGCCAGAGTTCATCCTTGACACGGTCAATCGGGAGGGTAATCTATGAATGAGCGGCATAATTATGATACTAACACAGGATTAAACGGGTCTGGCCAACCGCAGTAGCATGTTTAAACAGCACAAAAAGGCAAGCTAATGAGGAGAGACCTCAGAGAGCCTAAATACACGTCTGTACCAGAGTCCTGCAGTACCTTCACTCTGCATGTAGGGGACTCAGCTTCACGAGCAGAAAACTGCAATTACATGACAAAAGTCAAATGAGAAAATGAACTTCCCTATGTTCAACTGTTTGAAGTCTGAGTTTTGTAAGAAATATAGAATTAAAATGCATCTTTATGTGTTTGCCTGCATAAGAAGCCATATTAAAAACTTCTGATTCTGTCTCCTGTACCCGGAATATCAATTATTAGGTACAATTATTTAACCAAATAATTATTTGAATCAGAAGGACACAGTACAAAGCGTATCAGTGTAATTGGGTTCAAGTATTTTGCCAGTTAGAAAATTTATTTTGAACTAGTTAATTTGAGGTTCTTTTCCTCTCAGATGTCCTGCCTGGGTGCTCAGAGTTAAAATCAGAACATCCAGTTACATTTTCCTCTCAGACGATGAACTGAAACTGCACTACGCGCAATGACAAGTGCCCGTTAGGCAGTGACACGGAGAATGACAAGGCCACACATCCATGTATCCACAAAGATTATGAAATAGATCCTGTACTTCAGAGACTAAAGGTGAAAAGACACACACAATATATGTGCCTTGCATGCACATCAACCGCACATCGCGTGGGAATTGCATGATTCACTTTCTTATAGGCTAACGTACACAGAACCAGTTGCCCATCCCCATTTTTAAGATTAAACGATCACAGTGTTGCATGCTTAAACATAAAAATGTTTAATAATAATAATAATAATAATAATAATAATAATAATAATAATAATAATATGTAATTAAAGGGTTATTTGTATTTTGAAATTGTCCAGTATATAATACTTAATCTATCTGAAGGACCATTTTTGCCAAGAATTCTTCATGATTCCAAGCAGGGCCTGTGGGCGGAGAGGTTGTTAATAGATAGGAAGAGCTGTTGTTCAGCCATTATGACTGCAGATGGTTCTTTGTATAACCATCTGCAGAGGATTCTGTATTTGACCTTCGTGAGGGGTTCACTGGAGCTCCAAAAAGGCTACATCCTGATGGCCAAATAAAATACAACACGGAGCCCTGAAAGAGATTGCAAACTGTGCAGCCACTTAAAACTCAGAAGTAACATCTGATTGTTTGCTGTCTAAAGGGTTGTGCAAAAATAATTGAGGACAAAACAGGTAAGCTATACTTCCTATAATGAAAATATTGATTATAGTCTACTTCTCTGATGAATTTCGACTTTTCTGCTTGAACGCGACTGTGAATGGTGAATGTCGGAATCCAGAAATCGGTCACACGACAAAAACAAGACAGTCAGCGTTCAGAACCACGGAATACACTTTGCATAAACATCCTCCAGAGCACCTCAATTGATTTTGTTCAATTAATAATGGTTCACACAACATTTTGCAAAACAATGCAATTTGGCGGGGAAAAAAACTGAAGTTTGGATCCGTCCACTCCCCTGTTGCAGGTGGCAAAGGGGTAGTGGACGAATTCTGATGGGCTGCCTTAAAACATAAGCGCTTTCGTCAGCTCTGTTCTACCCATTACGCTCGGCAGCCGAAGCCCGGCTACATCATGCCGGCATAATGTGGGCCAGGTGTCACTCTGATCTTCGGTTGGTGATATGCTGCCTCATCAGCCATCAATAACAGGTTCCCCAAGTTACTATCGGCCTACTAGCCTACTCATCATGAGTCCACATTATCAAACAGCTTCTCAAGCTATCCGTTTAGAAAGCTAATAAGACTGCTGTAAATATCTTATTAATACAATATTACACGAAAACATTACGCATTTGCATTGACAGTGTAGTGTGCTGGCTGTAATAATGGCAATAATCTGAACTCAGTTTAGCAATTACGTTGACCTATGGTGATGTTGCACCAATGGATCTTCGTCAGGTATTTTCGCTATGACCTAAGGTTCTCCGTTTTTGTGATAATATTAAAGCATCATTTTCCAAAAATAGGCATACTGGCCGATACATAAATGCTGTTTCTGAACCGGACGCCGTATAACCATTATTCATGTTGCTTTATACGTAAAGATATAACTATGTCTCTTGTTTTTGTTGCTATGTGACATTCACTTAACGTTTCTGACACGATAGCGTTAAATAAATAAATAAATAAATAAATAAATAAATAAATAAATAAATAAATAAATAATCGTCAGTGGTCACATCTCTCACACGGGCGCCCAGAAGTGATAGCCTCTTGCTCTGATTCAGGAAGTATAATTGGTCTCATAAATATTAGCCTACAGATAGCCTACTACGTTTCGTCATGTTCCATCACAAATGTTATGCTACATTAAACAATGTTTGTCTTGTTATCACACACTCCAACGAATAAAGAAATCCAACCTGACTCGCTTTTTGGAGTGAACCAAATATAATATGTGTCACCGAACTGGAACTGAGAAAAATCCATAATTTGAGGTGAATTACACTTCGGGAAAATAGTAGGACATTGTTTGGTGATCCGAGCGTCTGTTTTTCTCCCAATAAACATCACTTGACTATTTATCATCTGAACAATTTCACAGAGTGATTATAATTTCCCGTAAAATAAAGCTAAATACCGGCAAAAGTAAAAATTACTTATGTGTGACAGATTCCATGTGAAGATACCTAATCAGGTTTATTCACACTTTTTTTTTTTAACATGACGATTTCCTTAGGCAGGCAATCGAAACACACTATTAGATTAAACGCTTATTTTGAGAAAAGAGTAGACTGAACACAAGAGGTATGGCGCTTTCCCGAACCGAGCACGGTTCTCTTGTTAGAGTTAGAATTAATTAATTGTATTAAAGTGCTAATTTAATTCCAGGAAACCTGAATTTAATCCATTGAAATCTAGTAATACTGAAATCAACACGGTGCTGAAGCTTAAGGCGTCACTATGGAACTATATACTTTTTTTTTTTTTTTTTTTTTTTTTTTTGAGAATGCATTTCGCTTAATGACACACTCCCTGATCAAAGAGAATTGAGACACTTTAATGAAATATTGTATGCATAATTAATGTTACAGTACATACAGTAGGATTTTCATTAAATATCTTAATTCCTATCGCGGAAAAAAAGCTTATCATCTCAAATGAACCCAAATCATTTTCACACAAACTCGTGAAATGCTAACACGTAAATATCTGCGCTGGGGGCAGGGAGATTCCTCGTAAATCGCGCGCCGCCTCGAGTAGAGCATCCACATCCAACCCCACTCTAATGCCCACAGCGTATGGCATAGCAAGAGTCCAGTTTGTGTTTACACAGTTAAAATGTTCAGTGTTAACTCAAGTCGAACAGACCGCATATGAGTCCAATACGGACCATATGGGCCTGTAAGAGGACATCTAACGCTGAACATGTATGGCTCCACTTGTCCCATCGTTAATGTCATATACCGGTGCTATACATCATATAGCCTACGCGTAAAGAAATGAACTGAAATAGCAGGTATTCGCCCATATAGGGCTGCAATATAATTTGCAGTGATCTTGAATATTTCGGCAAAATATAGTCAGTTGACGTCTTAATGCTGGTGATTAAAACACGATTTTAATTTATTTTTTACATTAAATTACAGACATGATTACATTTACATATCCCATCCATCCACGTTATTTAGCCTACTAAATTAACTTGGCGATACAAAGAGAGTCTACAATAAACTCAGGCATCTTGTTTCAGTCTAAAAATATTGGCAGACTGATATTATCCTATTATATTAAATACGATGCCACTTTCTTTCAGTGATAAATTAGCCAGTTTAGACCTTCAGCAAGACACTGAACACAATACAATTACATGTGCTCCCCTTTTGTTTTAAGCATTGTTGGTTATGTACAAAAAAAGCGTAATAAATAACAATTAAGAGTATGCTTATTTGTTTCTCAAAAACTGCGACTTGTCTTCACTTGCTATTAAACAATCGTCTTCAATAAACCCCGATGACCCAAAGAGGACGTGTAGGAAAACGGGTTAAATATGATTTTAAAAGGTGACATGTCAGCTTAATTACATGTTAAAACCGCGCTATACACCAGTTAAAGCTTGTCGGTCATAAATTGCACGTGATGCGTTGAGTTCCATCATCTTTACCCACGAAGACTATCCATACAACAACATTTTAAAATACAGTGAGGCGTGCATTTTTTATTAATATTACAATCTGATATTGAGAATTTCACAGACATGAAAAATCCTCGCCCATTTTTGTTGATTCCACGCACAAATGACCACAAATCCAACCATAAATGAAATATATATTATATTATTAAGCAGGCTATACATCATCGTTACACAGCTTTGGCGAGAAAGACTCTGAACCCTTATAACAGGTGTACCATCCGTTGACGATACTTTTTTGGAGAGGCGAGCCGGTATGAAAAGGCCGGTGGCTCTGGGCGAAATTGTGACCCGGCTGGTTGGATGAGTATGGTGCCGACTCCGTCCTAAAGTGACCCCTTTGTAACAGCAGGGGGTCCAAGAGAGCCGGTGACCTATGCGTAGAATAGTCCAAACTGTTGTCATATGAATGATGGACGCGTGGGCACAGAGTAGAAGCGTTTCGAGCGTTCGGGGATAATGAATCTCGCGAGGTCGCAGGCAGAAGTGTGCGCGTCACTGTCGCTTTAGGGGAGCCTGCACTTTGATGATCCGTTACTTCGGGTGACGTGACCTCGGCAAGGTGCTCACTGTCATCCCCACACCCCTCGCTGGTTTTCGCCATGAAGGCCTTGCAGTGTAACTTCATGTGCTTGCGAAGGGAACTGGGATGGGTGTAACACTTCTCGCACCCTCTGATCTTACAAATGTAGGGTTTGTCGCTGGAATGCACGTGAGAGTGTTTCTTCCGGTCACTGCTGTTTGCAAATCTCCGATTGCAGCCCTCGTATTCACATTTAAACGGCTTTTCACCTAAACGTACAGAGGAGGGAGAAATGGCCTGTTATGTGAAGAAGTATTGACTGATGAAATACATAGGCCAAAAGGCCCGAATTAATTCAACCTTTCTACTTATTTTGACACGACATTTTGAGAATTTCTCGACGTTTTGTGGGTTTGTGGAAGAGAAAAATTTAGAATGTTTTTCCATCATACTACAAGCAAGAGATCATAGCATTCCAATAACTGCAGTATATTTTGCATAATTTCCATAATAATGGCGGTCTAAAACATGACATGTCAGATTTATTAAATGTACAGTTGAGAAATTATGCAATCAATGTTTTGACTTTTGTTAAACTAGCCACTAAACGCTATCTCCGTAACGTCATTGTGGTGTTACGTTATAGCATCTAAGCCAAGGTAGCAGTGCATTTCAGCAATCAATGAACTCAGGCTTGATGGCAATGTAGCATTAGAACTGTATTACTCTCTTCATAATGGCACATTTCAATAGCAGCAGAAAACAAATACCTGCATGAATCCTATCAGAAGTAGATACACTTCATGAGAAAAACCTGTTACACTGAATGGTTGCCTAATTTCATACACAGGTTTTGCATATATATACATGTTTATGTGTGTGTTTGTGTGTGCATGTGTGTGTGAGTATGTGTATATATTTTGTTATATATACAGTTGGTTCTATGGCAACTACATAACAACTATCATAACTCATGTAAAGCCTCTACTCTGTTGGATAGGACCTCTGGTTTAGTACAGGCACTGAAGCTGTCAAAACGAGTCAATCCAGGACCTATTTCTTCCTTTTCTTTTTCATTCAAGCATTTCGCTTTATCTCCCAGTTTATGCGTCCATGCGCATTCCGTTTGACATTTGGCCTTCTTTTTTTTCTTTCTTTTTTTCTTTGTATCTCCTCAAGATGTTTTTTAATTTAACGTCTTGTCCTTGTTACATATTCCCCCTGGTTAATAAACTGCATTTAAATATGTCACTGCATTCACAGACTGTATTTAACAATAAAGCAAATGTGCCTTGTCGTCGACTACTTTCTCTAAGCAGTTGCAGCCTTGTTCCTGTGGGAGCGCAGCAAAATAGTGTGAGTTTACCCCAAGCCGGGGCTGCATGAGGCGTAACTGCTACGTCACAGCTCTCCGGTGTCCCTTGTTTTACTTTCTTGGCTAAACTGACTCGGAATGAGAAGGGAACTAAAATAATTACGGGCCGCACTCTCTAGGAGGAGTTCCGGCACAGAGAATCATTACACTATTACAATAATGCTTTTCAGAATGACAGCTACCTGTTTCTCGAACACTACTAATGTGTAATTATTTGCAACTCACAGGAACAGATTCCGAAGTTTGGGCTAATTCAAAAGAACAATTTCATTGAAATCTTATATTCAAAATTACCATTAGGTATTGTGGATACATGTGATATGAAATTTTCTGAAATACCAGGAGATTATCGATTAACAATACAACTACTAACGATAATAATGAGAGTAAAATAGCGCATTGATAGAATAGTAAATTATTTAAATAGTAAATAATCAAGTGTCAGTAAAAGTTTCACCCATTATCTAAAACTGCCGAACAACATGGATAACACGGTCACTTCAAATATTTCTGCATAATGGTTCCAAGATTATCACAAGTGCCTACTTCTCTGAAACTTTTTAAGTTATTAAAAAGTCTTTTTTTCGTAACTGCACTTTAAAATGATTTGGGGATGGAGTATTAATTGTGTTAACGTAAATTCGAATGCAATTGATGCCAATAGAATCACAAACGTCAGTTTATAAGTGTAAAAGAATGACTTAATACCCTACAATAATATCAAGTACTTTCGCGTAATCGCTTTAGTTTACTTAAAATAACCTAAAACGTATTGCAAGAAACATTATTCCATTGAGAATATTTTTCCAAAGTTTCCGTAATTGAAAAAGCCATGTTGTTGATTCTGAATGTGTTCATGAAAAATAAACTCGCTAGACGCAGAGAAAACTAGACTAAAAGGCATCTGCTGTCAACTTCACTTCCATGAAATACAGAAGAGTAGCAACATTGTTGTTATTATTATTATTATTATTATTATTATTATTATTATTATTATTTACCAACCTGTGTGCGTTCTCTTGTGGATCTTGAGATTTTCTGATCTTGCGAAAACTTTCTCGCAGCCGTGAAAGGGGCATGGGAATGGCTTTTCCCCAGTGTGGACTCTGACGTGGTTCACCAGCTTGTATTTGGCTTTGAACGGCTTTCCCTCTCTGGGACAGCTCTGCCAGTGGCAAACGTACTCAGACTGCTCGGGTCCCCCAACGTGCTCCACCGTTACATGGGTGACCAGCTCATACATGGTCCCGAATGTCCTCGAGCACGGCTGCTTCCCGGCCCCATTTTGGCCGTCCATCCACTTACAGACCAGCTCGCGCTTCAGGTCTTGCCTGGAGCACCTGAAGAAAGCATCGCCCCCGCGCTGTATGGCCATGTTCAGCGGCTTGTAGAGATCCAGGAACTGGGTAACTAGTTGTTGGCCGCTGCCTCTTGGGCCACTGAGCGCCTGGCCGTACGGGTGCGTTCTTGTGAGAATATCCCCGGGCAGACTCAACATCACTTGGCCGCTGAAGTCTCGGGTGGCGTCGGAGGAGCCATGGGCCTGCTCCTGATACGCAGTGAAAATCGCGTGGCTCCTGCCTTCTCTATAGCCGGGAAGGTCACGATACCTTCCAATTCCGCCATGTTGGGTAGATCTTGGTACGAGTTGATCAGTGACTGGTGGCATTCTTGTTCCAGGAAGGTTGGCGCCACCGATGAAGCCCCTAGGACTCTGTTCTAACCGGTAGCTGGAGTATCCCGAGTCTGCAGGATGGGGGACGGAATAGTCAGCATATGTGCTGGACCTTGTCTCGGGGTAGTCTCCTAAATTGTGCGAGGGGCAGAGTTTTAAGGAACTGCCAGTGGGGTGTCCCATGTGCTCCCCTGCCAAAGGTGGCAGCACCACGCTGGGTTCAGTATTGCTCTCCCCGGGGTAGACGCAGGAAAGAGGGCAGCCAGCGAACCTCGGGAGGCTTGTCATGTTTTGTTGTGGGTTTGGATGTGGACTTGCAAAATCAACCTGTTTTATGCCTAAGGTTTACCTAGAAGTCGCATTTCCATTATCCACGCTGTGTATCATCTGCATGTGAAATTCCTAACCCTGAACTTCCCAGAACGAACAGGAACCATACTCAAGTCGGTTAAAGTTGGTGCGAGTCCCATGCCGTTTACTTTGCCCTCTTGATTTGTGGCAATAACCGTAGTAGTAAAAATGCTTCGAAACAGGTCATGGTGCAATATAAAAGCACAGCAGGCAAGACCTGCTTTTAAAATGGAGCGCTTTGGGATTGGTTGGAATTCGGTATGATTGACGGGAACTTGGTTTGTTTTAAAAGGGACACGCATGCATTCGCTCCACGACTCCGTTTTCGAATATTGCGAAGAAAATTCTTTGAAATGTGCCGCCTATACACCAACAAATGCTGGTAGCTCTTTGCCTCTCATTAAAAAATCAAACATTTTCCCAAATCCACACATTCCTGCCTGTTTCCCATTGCACACACTGCATACTCATGCGCTATTACGGCTGCAATGGGAGAAATGTGAAGTCTAGTGTACCTCCGAACGTTCTTGCGATAGCATGGTTTTACAGCCCATAGCAAGGGCGTGGTTTAATATAATCCAGAAAGCAATACGACCCCAGTTCAGACAGTAATAACAAATTCGCCTTTTCATACAAAACTACTATTTCGCTTGCAAGCATAATCCGTGCACACGTTATTGTGTGTA
Organism: Conger conger; assembly: GCF_963514075.1. NCBI lineage: Eukaryota > Metazoa > Chordata > Actinopteri > Anguilliformes > Congridae > Conger > Conger conger. The sequence goes on along the minus strand of NC_083762.1, from coordinate 7,389,248 downwards.
TATTATAGCCTGCGTGTACATGTTGTTGTTTTTGTTCTTGTTGGTGTATGTGTGTATGTGTGTATGTGCGTGTGTGTGTGTGTGTGTGTGTGTGTGTGTGTGTGTGTGTGTGTGTATGTGCGTGTTTGCGTGGGTGTGTTTATATCATTATACACATTTTACGGAAACTCTTCAGAGATTAGGTTGCTCCGTCCTGTCGGATCATGACTTAATTTAACCAAGATGTTCACACTAAACTCAAACGAAGCGAAACTGACTGTATATACTGTAGCGACATGGAACCAAAATCTAAAACAGCTAAAATGACTTCAAAAATGAAAAAGCTATATTGTTTCTCATTTTATGGTCAAAGGCTTAGGTTTTGATTAAGTGACCTCACTATTGTCCGTTACGACAGTTCTGTACTTCTTCAGTAATCCTTCAACCAGTTGACCATGCTACTCTTGCAAGCAACTTAATCGAAACGAATACTCTGTGCGGTGTGTGTGAGAGAGAGTGTGTGTGGGTGTGTGTGCGCGCGCGCGCGTGCGGAGGCATGAGTGTCTCGCGGTGAAGATCTCCTGGAAGACATGATTACACTATGCATAGAATCGATTGGACGGATGAAATCCATATTTACGGGGCATTTGTTTGCCAATTTAACAAAAAACGGGGGAGATAAGATGCATCTACGTCATCTTAACTTCTGAATTCTCAAAATAGTGACAGCCCACCTGAAGTTGAATGTATCAACAAGTTTGTCAACGTTTCAGTGAAACATGAAAATGAGTATTTCTGAATGCCAACCTGTTATTGACTGTATTCACAAAGTGTGGTAATAAAAGGTCAACTTTAAGTTCATTGCATGATATCCTGGGACATCAGTCATGCTTCACTCCTACTAAGGTCACGACCAACCCTACGGGCGTACCCAGGTGGGTATTTACCAGAATATCTGTTGAATGCGATTTATGGTTATGGTCATGATCATCTTAACTAATTAAAAAATAGCAGGTACGTCTACTTTCTCCTTTGCCAATATACCATGCTACGATTTTAGTTTTTACTGGTCATTTGTATAGGGCCCAGGGGAGACCGATTCTGCTGAAACCAGATAACAATTTTTTTTTTTTTCTAAAGGCTTAAAATCTTATACGATAATTTACTAGATCATACTGGTCTGGAGAGAAGTTTGTAGTCTAGAGGTTCATCAAGCATATTTCAAGTGTGAAAGATTCAATCTAATGAAACGGATTACGGCGGAGCAATTCAGTTTCTTCTTTTCGGTGTAAGAAAAAAAAGTAATCAAACAATCCAATAGCTTATAAAATGCACATGTATACAGAAGCGTACTTAGTGCACATGAAATTATATTCCAAAAAAATAAGCAAGTTTGTGTGTGTGTAGACAAATAATGAATTGATACACAATTAACATGATGAATCTTCATACCAATGAGAATGAATCATTCCTAAGTGTTTCATTCAGTTAAATGTTTTTAAAGGCGTCAATTTATACAGATGCTACTATTGGTTATTATTGTAGCCTTTTCTCTTCCAAAAAAATAAATAAAATGTTCGTCACACCTCTGCAAACTTCCGGATTTGAATGTTCAGTCTATTAGGGGAAAATGTCTCTTTGTCTTCCAGGTTCGTTACATTTATACATTTTGAAACAATAAAAGTAAAAAGTAGAGAAAATGTAAAAAGTAAAACAAATGTGTGGTCATCATGTCACCATTCACCAAGTGCTTTCAATGGATATTCTCAGAAAGAAAAAAAGGTTCCAAAAGGAACCCTCTGATTCCATAGAAGAACCTTATGTAGTTCAAGGGCTCTTTGTCAGGCAAAATGGTTCTTTGTCCGGCAGCTTTCACACTTCACACCTATGATAGAGGGTTCCATAAAGAACAAAAAACGGTTCATCAATGGAGACAAGCCAAATAACCATTTTTTTTCTGAGAGTGTACAAGTTAAACATTGTTGGTGTGGTGTAGTGTGTGTGTGTGTGTGTGTGTGTGTGTGTGTGTGTGTGTGTGTGTGTGTGTGTGTGTGTGTGTGTGTGTGAACAAGAAAGTAAGAATGTATATGTTGTCTCAGTGACACATGACACTTTTATTTAACAAGATACAAAAAGCAGTTACTGTTATAATGGCATAACATCACAAGACTGATAATGGGGTGTACGGATGAGGCTTGTTGACAGACATAAACGTGGCGATATCTGCACGCAAGCAGCCCATTAGCCTTAATAACCATTCGAAGGTAATTAAAATGCTCCTGAGCATTCGCGCCAGTTTGCCCTCTCACCTTGGACATGTTAGTTTGCTAGATAGATTGCGCACAGAAAAGGTGCCTCAGACTTAAAGTGACTTTTCTGGCGAAGGCCTTGTTGGGACGGCAGCTGACTCACACGAGGGCATTAATACACCTGGAGCGTAATGCACGGTACACACCCAACACACCCACACAACGCATGCATATCCATATCCACAACGCGTCGAAGTGAACCAGGACACAACAGGCAAGACAAAACTATATTAAAATATGAAACATATCGGATTTCTATATTACTTTTTTTATATTCTGGATTGTATGGTTAACCTGTGTACCTTCATAGATATTAAGCATCACACCCATGGCATGTGGTAACCTAAAATGAATCTCTCTCTCTCTCTCTCTCTCTCTCTCTCTCTCTCTCTCTCTCTCTGTATATATAAAGACTGTATATTTTTTGATTTTATTCTAAATTTTAAGGCAAATTGCTGTACCTAAAAGTTGAGTATATTTAAGACGTGAAGTTGCCTTACAATTTGAAGTTGGCATTTTTAGACATTTCCACTCAGAAAAGTAATTGAGTCGTAAGTAAATTGATGTGAATCGATGATTGATTTAAAACTTAAATGTCATACGTACATTTCACAAAGCAAAGATGCTGAAAAACAAAGTAAATACAAACGTACTATTTTTCAATGCAGGCAATAATTGACAATAAGTTTCACCAAACAAATACTAGCCTATACTTCAATATACCCGTTCCTTAAAATGACATGCACAAATAATTTGAAAATCTGACGGAAATATCGCTGGATCGCCTGGAACATCAAGACTGTCTGAGAAATAGGAGCAACAGGAAGAGAGCACAACAGACATATGTAATTCAGATAATCAATCTAGCCAATCATTCATTTATTCTTCGTTCTTTAAATAGACATAGTGCCGAGCACAATTTCTTCGAGTTTCTCCATCAGAAGTGTATCAGCAGTCACACTGTACTGTCTTGCTTTAAAAAAATGCTGTTTATTAAACGAAAAATCGTTTGTTGGAAATGTCTATGAAACTGCGGAGAGTGTATAGCATTGTATTTTTCCGTTGAGTAACGAGTGGGTTAAATGCAGTGCAGAAGTTCTTTAGAAATAAACCTGTAGAGTCTGCGCCTTCTAGCAGTACGAAATTCGGAAATACAGTATGCAACTAGGTTTCATGCTGGTATATCCTACGTATTATCCATAACTAGTCATTCATATTTTGATTTCAGCCATGTGGAAGAGAAAATTATTTCCTCTGAAGTAAATCTGAGCACATAAACGCGCAATACACTTTGTATTGTAAAAACAACCCAAACAATTCGTTTCCTTGTTATTACGGATCTGCACATGTTTGACTTAGTAACTGCATGTGAATTATGCAGTTTAAAATGCATTGTTATTGCTTGATATAGTCTATCTGTTCCGCTGCTTATCTATTCGCGGTGTATAATTCCGATGCAATATCTGATCATATTCACTTATTTATTTAATTTACTGTATGTATGAGTAATGCCAGGGAAGAAGATAGTGCAGGATATTAACAACTAACTGGATAACGAATGCTAAGGATAAAAAGTAAAGCCTTTTTAACGTGCCACCTTTTATTACCACTCCATTCAACTCCGACTACCTCCAAGAAAGCTTTTGCGCATGCTCAAGGCAATAGACATTCTGTAGGCCTCATCATCCTTCCACAAATAAAAATGTCATCACTCCAACGCAGTACTAAGATACGTTTCGTTAAATATGAATCACAGAGCCGACGTATGAACAAATAAACACATTCCACTCGTGTGTTTAAACAAGCGCAATTTTGCTAAATATAATTTATGAGCACCGGGCTGTCAAATGTAATGAAAAAAATACATCCAAGGACACGTGCGTGAAGATAGAATATAGGCCTACTCTGAACTCAGCTTGCAGGTAAGTCCATTTAGCGAATCTCTTTATCTTTTATGGCAAAAGTCAAGACATGTGTGTTTGAAAAGGTGCCTTTAAAACGAAAAGTGAGCACAAAATGACTTACGTGAAGTATCTTATTTTGTTCGTGAACTAATTACGGACATGCATGGGAAACAACTGGAAACAACTATTCTACATAAAAACGTTTTCAAAGTCGCATATTTTAAGTTCTAATGGGCATTGTATGATGAAGGAGGAATGACTTTTATTATATTTACACACGTTATCCTAAATTGTATCCACATGAATAGTAGGCTATTTTTAAAATCATTTTTATCAGTCTATGGGCGTCATGTAAAACATTACAACAAGAGATTCTACACTGCGGGGTGAATAGAATATAACTTCATTCATCACTGCTTTATGAGACTTGTAATTCTCGGGGATATTGTTCCTATTAATCAATAATAATAATATTACCATGATAAGAATGAATTACTTCATAATAATTATAGGCGTATATAATAATTGAATTGCTATTTTGCATTTGTAGTAGTAGCAGTAATAGTTTTGTTGGTGTTGGTATTGTTATTGTTGTTTCTGCTGCCATTGGAACTGTTAGTTGTAGTAATAGTAATAGTCATAGTAATAGTACGATTAGTATCTGTATTTAAGAGAACATTTATACTACTTGACCCATCTTGCCATTCTAGGTAGACACCACACCCAGTATAAGAGCTTTTTTCATTACGTGCAATACAAATGCTTCGTCATCGTATGACAGAATGCATTCACATTATATAAGGTAAGTTAAGGTAAGCTACCTCTAAGGAGGTACAATAAAGGACCATACATCATCATCATCATTATTATTATTATTATTATTATTATTATTATTAATATTAATATTATTAATATTATTATTGGTGTTGTTGTTGTTGTTGTTGTTGTTGTATAACTTAAAATACAAAAGTTTACGCACTAAAGAAACAGGGAAGGAAAAACTGTTTTGCACAACCGAGTGGCTGTTTTGCACAACCGCCACATTCCGGACATCTGGAGGAATGTATTGCTCTGAAATTCAAGAACATCGGGAGAATAGGCTGTTTTATGATATCCCATAATATGCGCTGGGCTCTTTGCTGTGCAACAGTTGCTTTAGATTATTTTCTGAAGACAGTAACCTGGAACAACACGGGGCCTATTTTGCTGCCAAAGGTCACTGCCCTTGGTTTGCCCTATATAGTCCGCAACTGCAGACCCCTAATAGAGCAGAATAGCTAGTTGATGCTCTAATTGAATTATGCTTTCTTGTTATAGAGACAACAGTGCACGTGCTTCTTGTCGTTAATTATTTTATAGCTACACTCCTGACTGTGAACATACCGTACACAATAACCCTAGTGAGTCCTTTCGTTTCAACAAGCCAATAAAATATGGAAGAGGAAAAGTTAAGAAAACTTAACTGCCTGTCACTTGTGAAAGTTCAGGAAGGTCGCCATAAATTTTGCAGCGTTAAGACTTCCCAGTGTATTTATCGCCAAATTTGTATGTTCTCTCCGTGTGTGTGTGTGTGTGTGTGTGTGTGTGTGCGTGCGTGTGTGTGAAAGAGAGTGAGAAAGACAGCGAGAGAGCGAGAGAGAAATATGTGGTATATCTGTTCGTTTTCCTTTAAGTTATTACCGACGCAATAAATGGAAGAATAGTGCAAAACTTCTCACAGCAGTTGACAGATTAACTGATTGTTATCAAAACTAATATACTAGACACATGGTTCCTAATAAATATATATTTTTAAATGGACCACTTTTTCGCAGGCCAGGCACATGATAAAGCATCTCCGTATTATAACCGGTTAAACTTTGCTATTCACCATATAAATTGTGTATATCCAGTCATCCTACTGCTAACTGGTCTGTGGCTCCTTTATGTTGGAACAGAACTACCGTAATATCGATAAACAAGGCTAAATAACTTAATTAACCAAAAATACAAAAGCAGCTAAATATTAGCTACAAATGAAATGACAGTTAACTCACCTCATAACATAAGACTATTCTCGAAGAATATGTTGTAGGAAAGAATGCGTGGTAGGTGCAGGACTAATGTGCAATGGACTACTGATTTGAAAAAATGTTCTCTTTTTCTTTTCCCCAGATCTCTAAAATAAAGAATGTGAACTCCTTCCCGGGACAGATTGCAGGGAAAGGGGGGACGTGAAAGGCTTGGAGTTATAAAGCGCTGCTTGAAGCACTCAACGCGTCTCTGAACTTGATCAGATTTTACGTTTCCTGCAGCGAGTCGGCGGCAGCCTTGTGAAACTCGCTCAATAGCGCGGGGTTTTGGGGCTTGGCAAAAATCTGAGCATATTACAATTACTGCCATCTTTCTTTCTGTCTTTTATTCTTACGTTCTACGCCCTATAGGGCTTTGGAATAAAATTCCGCCCCCTACACTCCCCACCTCGCGCGACTGAAAAGAAAGCACATTTGGGAATTCTACCAAACATACATAAACGACGATACATTTATAAAATATTACTAATTACGAAATATATAACCTAGTAAGTAGGCTACTCAAATGAATACTTACAGAGAATCGAGAAACGATCAAGAAAAGTGCTAGTTTGCATGTTAAAATCAATTTAAACTATTAGACAGCACTGCATTCCTTCAAGTTGATTAGCACACCCCACCCTGTGGTACTGTATCTATTAAAATAACTGGTTTATGAAAACCTATTTTAATAACTTCTTCAGAATTGAATTTATGAATTTGTGATTTGTACACAAATTAAAATTATGAATACCTGACGAATACACATGGCATACACATGAGTAGGCTAAAAGCAAATGTTAAAGCTAAAACAAGATGGCAAGGGATTTGAAAATCAGTGCCATTTTAAGGTCAAGAAGTTACTGGTTTTATTGCTCTCAACTTACCAATATTTCACGTGGCTTGCGTGTTTTATAGCTTGCCTTGTAGCCTACACCAAGGGACATTTTTTGAAGCATTGGTGGATGTTAGCCTACAGATTCGAAAGGTCAGAAAAAAGCTTCAAAATTAGTAATGTCAGAGAAACGGTCAGCTTTGTGGTTTTAATCAAAGCTGTGCGGATAGAACTCGTTTATTTTATATATTAGCCTATATGTAGCCTACACTGCATTTCAAACTAGTCATATAGACTAACTTAAAAAACAAAACGAGGCAAAATCTAGGTACATATCTAAATATAACTTTTTGAATAGTATGTATACAAGTCAGCTGACGTGTTTGTAACTGGAAACATACAAGGGACAATTATTAAAGCGCGACAATATCCCGTATCCCTTACCTGCAAATAATGCTTCGGCTGACCAATCAAATTGAAGCGTTGAAATAAACTGCCATTTTCAATACTCAACTGTGCCAATCAACATACAGCTAGCCAATTAACTCGCTCCACTGCGGTCACGTGCCAAGGAGGGAGTGCAGCTCTCATTGGATAACGCAGAGCTGCCTCCCGAGCTCATTTATGTGCAAGCAGTGAGTGATTGACTTTATCAGTCCAAGGACATCATTCGCTTGGAGAGGGGGGGAAAGTTTGATCCTCTTTCTCAAGGATCTGTTGCAGGAGTTTTTTCTCCCCCGGTTACTGTGAGAAGGATTGGCATTCCAGTTATTTTCGTTCTTTTTACATTCTGCATTTAATTTCTGAACAAAAACAAGCAAAAGTGAATTACAGTTCTACATTGTTTAACAGAACGTCGCTTGCCTGGGTTTATTGTTATTTGTCTTTTTCCCTCGTTTTACTTCGTCAATTGATTCCAATGACTATGCTCCTTGACAGCGGTCCTCAATTCTCGGCTCTAGGAGTTGGGGGCTTCGGAACGCCAAGACACCATGATATAGGGAACAGAGACTCAGCTCTAGGGCTGAATCCCTTCGGAGATTCACCCCATTCCGCAGCGTTCAAACTTAGCCCCGTAACTCACGATCTAGCTTCCAGCCAAACCTCCGCGTTCACACCACAAGCCTCCGGATACGCAGCTGCCCTTGGACACCACCACGGCGGGCAGGTGGGTTCGTATGGCGGTGGAGCCTTCAATACAACTCGGGACTTTTTGTTCAGAAACCGGGGCGCAGGCATTGGCGAATCCGCAGCAGCGAGTGCCCAGCATGGGATCTTTAGTGCTTCGGCAGGCAGTCTGCACGGACCCCCTGGAATCTCGGAAAACCCGGGACATCTGTTGTTTCCTGGGTTACATGAGCAGACCGTGAGCCACACTTCTCCAAGTGGACATGTAGTCAACAGTCAAATGCATCTGGGTTTACGCGGGGACATTTTTGGAAGACCTGATCCTTACCGCCCGGTTGCCAGCCCCAGGACGGATCCATACGGAGCTGCCCAGCTGCACAATTACAACCACCCGATCAACATGAACATGGGGATGAACGTACCAACACACCATGGTCCTGGGGCTTTCTTTAGATACATGAGGCAGCCCATTAAACAAGAAATGTCATGCAAGTGGATAGACGAGAACCAGATGAACCGACCCAAAAAGACTTGCGACAGGACTTTCAGTACAATGCACGAGATGGTGACACACGTCTCAATGGAGCACGTTGGCGGTCCCGAACAAAGTAACCACATTTGCTTTTGGGAGGACTGTCCCCGAGAAGGGAAATCTTTTAAGGCCAAATACAAACTCGTGAACCATATCAGAGTGCATACTGGGGAGAAACCATTTCCCTGCCCTTTCCCTGGCTGTGGAAAAATATTTGCCAGATCGGAAAATTTAAAAATTCACAAAAGAACGCATACAGGTAAAAAAAGCAAAAATATATTTTCATTTCGTGCTATTACTAAAGCGAGATCGGTGCTAACGAATACTCTCTTGTACGACTTGTTGGGGGAAATTTGAGGCCTGGATTATTTTGTTGTTTACGAGCTTGTTTAATATGGTTTGCACATAGGAGGCTTAGACGAACACGACTTCAGATGTAAACTTGTTTTTAAATAATATTAACACAGTTAACTCGTATTAAATAAGACTATGGATGTTCGCTCATTTTAAAAGCTGCTGTTACTATGTTTGGTCAAAGCCTAATGCTTTGTTGAGACTCTTAATTTGTGTATTAGCCGGGGACGGCCGTTGTGTGAACTGTGAAGTAGCCTAGCTATTAGTCTACCTCCGCTAAAAGTTTTTGATGAAATTAACACTTTCGTCGTTTCTGCGGTAGCCTTTTATTTCTTTTAGACAAGTGAGCTATTAAATAATATCATTTAAATAGCTTCGCTTATTTCACTATTTAGATGTGTATGTATGGAATTTACATTTACCACAGTGTCAAATAAAATATCAGCGAGCTTTTATATAACTGCCCGATGTGGGCTGTTTAATAAATCAAAGCGCATTCCTGCGAATTTTATTGTGTGTTCGATTTCCTAAGTTTAATTACACGTGTAGGCTGTGCCGTAAAACCGTGTGAATATACTCGTCAGATGGTGCCGAGTAGCCTAGTCGCAAGACATGTACCCGTTAAAGATTTTACTGCTTCAGCACGTAGTAAATATGATGTAGGCTACTATGGCGGGTGGATTCGATTGACCCTTTATGCACTGAAGGAGGCTATACTACAAACGGACGGGACTGTGTATTTACTCTGTCTGTTATCTTGCAGGTGAAAAGCCGTTTAAGTGTGAATTCGATGGCTGCGACAGACGCTTCGCGAACAGCAGCGACAGGAAAAAGCACATGCACGTGCACACGTCGGACAAGCCGTACATCTGCAAAGTGTGCGACAAGTCCTACACACATCCAAGCTCTCTCAGGAAACACATGAAGGTAATTAACCGTTGTCTGCTTTGGGGCACGAAGGTGTTACGAATTCACTCTTCCATTTGACGTGGGTGAAGTCCAGAGACAACCACAACCGAGTAACATTACAATATTTTTTTCCTGTAGGCAGTGTGTTATTGTTTTTGCCCATACAAAAAAAAAAAACAGAATTTCCACAAGATCAACAGGCTATACACAAACGATTAACACCCTCCATCTTTTTGAATTTGTTTGCTAATGTCTTCATCGGCTTGTCAGTTAAAGTGATACAATGATAAAGATACATGAAAAAAAGGCCGCCCGTTCGTTGCTCCAAAAGTGTTTGGGAGAATGCAACAGTTAAGCTGCTCCTCAATATTCCGTTTTACACCAGGCGACTGCGTGGAGTATTAGAGTACATTTGCTGATGTGTACATATTGCTGTTGTATTTGTAGGTGCACGAGTCTCAAGGTTCAGAGTCCTCGCCAGCTGCTAGTTCTGGATACGAGTCGTCCACACCGCCAGCTCTGGTGTCAACGAACACTGAAGACCCGACAAAAACACCCCCATCAGCCGTGCAAAACACTTCAGCGCACAGTGACGGACTTCCGCCCAACTTTAATGAATGGTACGTTTGAAACTGAGAAAACAAGCTTCTCGATGTGGACTAAAAGGTTAAGGAACCTTTGAAAACCACTCGCATCAAGGTGTACATAATGGGATTGGAAACACATTTATGAGGAGATGAGATAGCAGGTCCGCTAGCCAGCAGCAGGCCTTCTCCATTCTCAGGATTCGAAATTTGACTTTTATTCCGAGTTTGAACAAAACATAAAATAATAAAAAATCATTCTTTCTAAAAAATTTAAAAGGCTTTTTCCCTTTGTAGTTTTCAAATTGCAGATAATTATTTTATTTTTATGTTTTTTCACAAAAAAAATTATTTAAAAATAAGGGAAAAAGGAAGAATCTTTCACGGTCTTTTATATTAGGGTGATGCTTATGTCGCCTTTGAATTGATTGTTAAAACTTCAAACAGTCTTAAGAAACGTGCCAAAGTCTTGTCTTGAACTTGAACAAAAAATAATAAATAATAAATAAATATATACTCGTGAATGTATTTTCCTTGTTTGATGGGGTCGAATCTGTTGTCAGTCCGTTTTCAGGTGGAGAAATGTGGTATTAGATTACGATTGTTACCGTTGCATATAACGTTGCCTTTTGTTAATAACTATGTAAATACATATCCATGATGCCATATTTATCAATTTGTAATTTAATTGCCAGAGTAAGTTCCGAAACTGAAATGCTATTTATGGAAATGTTTTCTAACAAGATGATGTACAGTTTTGGGTCATAACCAGCTTAACATTATAAAATGATCAAATTTCAAGTTCACATATTACGATTGTATCTTTTTTACATAAATGTGTCTTATTTAGATCTCAAAAATAGCAATTATATAAATATTCTGGATTGACATTTGTCTATATAATGCTGTTTTGTTTTTGTATTTCCCATCGACACTGTTTATCTTGTGAGGCCACTGATATTCCTGTATAACAGATCTAGTAAATGATCTAGTGGGACGACGAACTGTCATGTACACATTTTTTTCTGTCCTTTAGTTACATTTCTTTGTACTTTAGTTTACTTTTGGCATCGGAGTATAGGCTTCATTTGTACAAACATCACCCCATTATGCGCGTTTAGGGGAGTCCCTTAGCAGCCATGTATACACATTACCCCGTTGCACTCTGATAAAACAGATCCTATGTTATGCAGTGAAGTGCATATAGCTCCCAGCCATAAATTCTAAACAAAGGTGACAACAAAATGAGTATTTGGGGTCAAATACCCAAACGCACCAGCGAATATGGTCGTCCATTATTTATGGTCCCACGCCACCAATGTCTTTGTAGATGCAAGTAAGTGTTTCAATGTATGCATCATCGACAATAAACTGTCACGGCACAGTAACTTAAAAATAATAATAATAAAAAAGTTTTTGTCTGTCAGCTTGCATTGTTTTAAATGTAGTTCTTATGTGAAAATGAGGGTGTAAATTGTGTTTAAGTAATGTGGTGTTACAAATAGAACGGGTTAATTACACATTTGCTTGTTTTATGTGAATAAGCTTTCAAACGTGTTTGTATGAACATACCTAGTCTGAAGAAAAATAGATATACCAGATGAGGGAAAATGTGTTAACGTGGCACAAAGAGTTACAACATTGCATTGTAACCTATTTTTACAAATTGAATCTTATGCATATACAAAATATATTGTGCTTATGAAAATGATTTCAAACCACCAGCACTACTTTCAAAAAAAGAAAGAGTACCTCGTATGTAACAGCGATATATTAAAAAAAATCTTATTTAAATGATTTTCTGAATATATGTTTTATATACTATTTTCTATACCTTAATTTAAAAAAGAAATAAACTTTATTTTAACCGCCTGGACATCCCATGACCTGGAGTCGTGTCAGAATGTATTTCTGATGTATAAAAGCAACTAGAATGTGATGTTGTAACACTTTTTGGAGGAAATGGGTCACGCGCGAAGATATTCCTGAAGAGCAAACATTTGACTTGATGAACTTTGTCACTGTGCCACATTTGAGGCAAATGATAACACTACGCGTATTCGGAATTTAGTGAAAGGAGACTAAGGTTCCTTGTACTTTTTGGAAGTAGCCTTATTGTTTGTTGGTTTGTTTGTTTTACAAACTATTTATGAGGAAATGTGAACATACATTTTGACTGAAATTAAAATTATGAACCATGATAAAACTACCAAGTGAAAACTACTTGTTATTTCTTATTTAAATTGCCATTTACTGGCCACAGTATTTTGTTCTTCGTTTGAAAGACATGTCCCAGTAAAAGAGCCGGCAGTCGACTTGAACTTGACAGTGAGAAGGCGCCATCTTAGCATCTTGTTTCTGTAGAGAGGGAGGGAAAGTTTTGTTGCCAACGTTAACTGCTGCTTTCTTCGCACGTTCGGTCGAAGGGAGATGCACACCTAAACTCTTTGCTGCGATTATCATGAAACGTAATAAAGTTATAAAGAAAACATCGCCAAGAAACTATACACTTATAGAACTCGAAATGACTCATGTTTTTAGCTTTCTGGCCACTTTTTGAAACTTGAGCAGCAGAAACGTGGTATGTAGAAGTTCAGAACTGTTGATATTATATTGTGCCTCACGCTGTCTGATGTAACGAGAGAGCATCACAGCGACGAATACGTTTGCGTGTACGATTATGTCATGTGTGCCCACGCAGTGTAGAAACAACCTTAGGCCCTACCCCATTGGTAAATCGTAATACAATCGAAAACAAAATAGAGGTGTTAAATTTTTAAAAAAGATAAATATGCACTCACGTTACTCCATATGTGCAGATGTGCTTATATGCTACAGGCAGATTATACGCTCGCCAATATGATGATTTCCTTTATATTTAATATTTTCTGTTCAATTTAATAGAATATAAATATGGGCGCATTAACTGCGGAGTGAGCATTTCTAGCCTCGGTAAATATAATAGGTGCTGCCATAAACATCCACGAATGAATGTTTTAGGAAGCATATAGGTCAATCTTGCATTCAAATTTGAAACAACTGGCGCCAGCTCCCATATTTACCAGCCTACTGTGTAGGATGGTACAGCTAAAAACGACATTTTCTCGACGTTTCGCACCTATTATTCTTGTCACATGTTTTAGACCTTATACATGTGGCTTGAAAAATGTTCCCGGCATAAAAATATATTATCATATTTTCAGTCCGACCCCCACGGAGCCACCCACCCCCATCTTCAAATATAAACAGTATTAACAATTTATCTGAACCCCATTTGTTTCCACTTCGTGCGCAGGCGCGTTCTATTATCTTCCTCGAATACTTTTTTTCCTTACCCGAATAGCTCAAGTTCTCCCTGACGAACTTCATGACGTCGAAAGATGGCGCAGGGTATCCCGCTGAGCCGTGATAAAATTGTATCTTAACTTGGTAAATAAAGTTGTAGTATCTTTTAGGATGATGAAAACTGCTGAAGTACATCAAAATATCAGGCTATTGGCGCATGTACCTAAAAGTTCGTTGATAAGATCCCAAGATCCAGTTTTTTTTTTCTTTTCAAGACATGAAAGGCTGCATTCTGCGGGTTCTCAAAGGGATTAGAAAGCGCTGCCTGTCACGTGGCAACAGTTCTTATGGGAGCTGTGGTTTGATAGTAATGATGTTGACCACAGTTCAGATAGTAACAGCGCGGGATTGCTTTTTGTCAGTACAGATTGCTTGCATCGAAATAAATAAATAAATAAATAAACAAACAAACAAACTGACATGGCAGCGCGATGCAGGTATTTGCACCAATTAGGCGACATTTTTAAAACAATGCTTCATAAATTCTGTTCGTGCGCACAATGCTGGCTACGCAGATTGTCTGAGAAACAAGAACACGTCGTAAACGTAGGCTACGCAACAAATGCATTCTTATACACGTTTATACGAGTACGTGGTTTTCTTCAATAAATTAAATCTCTTCCCCCAGACTGACGGCTATACACTACCCGGCTCCCCTCAGCTATCAACCTCCCCTTTCGCCCTACTCAATCACACAGCATTTGCTGGCTAAGCGGAGAAGCTCGGTCTAAGAGGATAAACCCATGCACACAGGTTCAAAACGGTTTTTGTCACGCAACCGTGTTGATGTGATCCAAATGAAGTCAGTGACTACTAAGTTATCTGGCGCAGCTACCTTAACGCGAAACTTGTATACAAACGGACGACTAATACCTACCTACACGTAAGCTATGCGGCAATGGATTTCGTATAAACTCCCATTGATTCTTATATCAGTTTAAACAAACAAAAAAACCGTTACCCCAATTTGTGTGTCGGGTTTTTCGTTTTGACCACAAATATGTGCTAGATGTGCAATATAGTATCTCATGTGTTATGATATATTAAACAACGTTTAATTCAGCGTGTGAAGACTAATAGGCCTATTTCTGTTTTAAAAAAATAATACAGTGCGAAAATTTGCATTGTATATTGCGTATTTATTGTTGATAGCTATATATGCTATAGGCCTACTGGCCTATTGTAAATAATGATGCTAATAAAATTGGAACTCGGAAGTAAAAATATCCAAAATTCGCAAAACTTATGATGCTTGCACACTCTTTTTTAGTTATTGAGCATTAAATAAAAAACAATAAAAACTAAATAAAAATCTACAACACTGAAACAGTTAAGTTGATACAAGGCACATATCGACAAGGGTTATTAGTTCAAGCAACGTTTTAATACCTGTTTGATGGTGGCACAAAATATGCAGCAGAACAAACAACATAGTGGAACTATAGTTGGCTAATTCTGATGACTAATTACGAGAACTAGTAATACTTATGCCTAATGTTTTATTTACCATTTAGAGCTGAGGGTTGTATAGGTTACTTTTAAAAGTTGAAGTGATAAGGTGCTTTTAAACTTCTTTCAGCTTCTTTCCGTGAATGCTCGATTTGTGACTACTATAATGGGCTTTAAAGCGAGTAGGTTTAACCCAAAACACCGCGGGTTTGGTGAAGAACATTACTGATATGTATTTTTCTCAAACTGGACAATAACACCGATATAGCAATTAGCAATTACACTCATCAAGTTTACTTCCCTAGACCGCACTCATATGAATATAAAAGTTTAATTGTTCAACTTTTTCAACATTGCAGATAGCAAACAAATCATCCGCATTAGAACACCACTTCTTACTGCAGAGACATGGGTAAATACATTAATAAAATAATAAATTAAAACATAATTTCGTAATTTCGAAAAAGATGGTCCGGTGTAAAAGGAAATATGGATGACCCACGACGGATCAAGTGCGTCTAACAGTTCAGATACGAATGTTTCATTGTAACATTGACAATCAATGAACAGACAGTCTATTTTTTTTTTAACAACTAAGAACAAATTGTTTCAGTGACAATGGGATTTCTGATGAGACGTCTGGACATTGATATTAATGATAACTAGTCGTGTTTGTTTTTACGTTACATTTGCTTTGCAGATAAATATTGAGGAGGGAATGAATAAGAACAAAAATTAACTGTGAATTGGGCATAAAGCATTTGACAATCCTGTGGACTTCTTTTTAAAATGGGGGTTATTCAATCAAAACAACTATGACAGTTCTGTTGTTTATTATAGGCATAATAGCCTAGGTCTTATTAGGTAAGTAAGATCAAAACTGTCCTGTTCTTTGGTGGAAACGTCCCCCATTATTACAAGTGGCGAATCATAGTTTTATGACTGATAAAAATACATTGACTTAATTTGTACATTAAAAGGCGCATTTTGGCACGACGAAAACATGTTCGCAAATATCAGTCTTGCTCAGTATCCATCATGCTACAGCTGTAGATTTGTTGCCTAGAGCAATTAAACCAGCGTGCTGTTAATTATGTTATTTCACCTGGAATTAGTTGCTAAAGTGCTGATATGCAAAGATATTCAACAAACCCGGATGTGTCTCCACAAATCGTTTATTTAAATCTGTTGCGTGACTATTGTCATGGTGAACACGAGAAACAATAGCATTGAGTTGTACCTCAGGAGTTGTAGATTGAGCTTTTAAGACTATTTACAAGTCAATGTCATTTGCAAGTGATCGGAAAACATTTATTTAAAATGACCATACATCCCCCTCAGCAATGCATTGATAATGGAAAGCACTTCGTTTTTAATTAAATCTATAAAGATTATAATTTCACAAAAGTGGGACGCCATGAGTTCGATTGAGTAAAAACATTTTTTGTAAGTGTGTGTTTGTGACATTCGCATCAAGGAAACTGGTTTATAAATTCTGCAAAGTGAGGTAAGTAATAAAAAATAATAGCCAATGTGAACCAGTTACACACTCCCTTCGCTATCTCAGCTAACAGGGATCCACTTTTAGACGGTTTCATAACTAAACACGCGCTAACCGCATAAACATGCTTATGGCTGAAATTAAGCCATATTGAACATGAGTCATATTGCAGCAACTGAGCTTCAAAACTAGGCGAGATTAGGCAGCTCATATGCCAGTGTTTACTGTCCAGACAGTTTACTCATGCCAAATGTTACTGTATACAGTTAACTTATACAAGACGCTAGTTGAAAAGATGCAACTCTGAAGGGAAAGGAAAATGCTAGATCCTTATTTTGTTTTGATGAACACCCGTCCAATACAGCAGGAATTCACAAATGTTTTCATCGCAACTCCCTTAAAACATCATTCGACCAAGAACGCCTACTTCCATGAAATACGTTTATCCTAAATCTTATCTATAGGAGATGCGCATTTATATAAAAGGTAATGAGTTATAATAACAATAATATCACGAAAACATGAAAGCTTGATTAGATTTAGATTGTCTGAAAGTCTAACCTACATTTCTTTCTTTTATAAATGTATACAAAATACTCATAAAAGGGATTTCTTTCTTCAATTTTGTTTGGGGCTCACCCACAGGGGTCCCCATACCACAGCCTGGGAACCCCAGCAATAAAGAACCTACAGTGGAGCTCTACCGACAGGTTAACCTTGACCTTTCAGAACAATTTGGGAATTCAAAGTGAGAAAGCATTTTTTTTTTATCTTGCTCACACATGGTGTATAGCAATAGTATTCGCTTTAGCAATGGGGTTTAATGTTCAAGCAAAGTCAGACAAACAGTTGAGACTGCAGTGTGTACAGTACAAAATTGTTTAAAAAAAAAAGTGATGAAACAAATGCATGTAGCCTGCCCTGGATTCATGGCTTGTGCAAGGTTGCTGGGTAGTGTTCTTTGAGGCTATTTGAAATTTGATTTAATCGATATTACCGAATTAAGATAACACAGGCTCAGAGACCGTAACAGTAGAACAATATTTATGTAGGTATTTACATTAATTCATTCTAACATTTCCAGGCCATTCTAACTTTAATCTTTACGATGGGAGGTCTGCACCTTACACTGTTACCAGTTATTATGAAAGATTTGGAAAATGTGTATTTTAAAACTCTAAAGCGCTCAGATTTATCCTGTGCTGTATTCCACTAAATCGTGCATACTTACTCCCTGTAAGAATAACATTTCTGGAAAAAATATCCTTGCGTCCTCTCGTGCCGTATAGTGCTTATAGTGCGTAAACGAAATTCATTCATCAATTCAATGGCGTTGCACCACCGCGTCTACGAATTCCACATGTTCGTCGCGAAACTTTCAATTGCTCTGCTTCAGATGTTTGTATACTCGGTTCTTGCCATCCATTCACGAACACATCTAAATTGTTGAATTCTGCACGGTAACTTAAAATGTATTATTAGTGTTTTCCTACTTTGTGTTCTGTTGATTTGTAGCAGTATGGCCTACTGAAGCCTAAGTCTGCAGTGAAACGTGAAATCCAAGGTCGCATACTCCGTCGTTTTGAGCATCTTTCTTTTCCACGAGTTACTATAGTCAAACTCTGTCATTAAATTGCCGTTAATTTGATAATAAATTAACCCCCAGTTGCAGTGAAATAATGTTTTCTTCACAAACTGCCGAGGACTCCTAAAAGATAATCAATTTTATGCTCAACAAGAGTAGTTTTTAATTCCTCAGCATATGGTAAGGTGTCAAAAATGTGATGAATTTATTCACAGGGCTGCCATAGGAGTCGAACTTAATGGGTCCCCCGAGTGCAAGTTCAAGCAATCGCCTTTTTTCAACTAAGCAGATGTTCTGCAATGGTAGTGCAAGCAGGTCTTCACAATGGTGTCTTGTACTTTGATGGATTACCTTTAAACACTAATGAAAGACGTATTAATAGGCAATTGACTCGCACTTTACTCGCGGCCAAAAATGTAGGCCTTCGTCCAGGCCATTTGCGTTGCAGTTTCTGATCTCGGAAGAACCTATATAAATCTATGCTGTTTTCACATTTCTCTCTGGTCAAAGAAAGCTGAACTCGACGTCAAATAAAAAAAGAAAAACAAGAATAGCGTAAAGTATAATAATTCCTCCTCCATCCTACTCTCTAATCACGTCTGAACGTCAAGGTCGTCTTCAGTTAAGCAGAAGTTAGAGAGAAAGTCTAACTTAAACAAAGCTATACTAATTGGTGTTCCGATCTGATTAGATCGCATCTGTCTACTGGAGCGGGCGATCAGAACTAACTGCATGACACTTTATGGCTAGACATTTTATTAGCCTATTTTGTCATCCCTGCACATTTATTATTCATATATGTAAGGACGTTTTCTTTAAGTGTTATGACCAACATGTGGTAATTTCGTTTTAAAATGTAATGCAATAAGTAGATTTTTATTGACAAATAGCCTTAGCGTCAACGCACGCATAAGTAGCCAACAAACAATTTGACCTATGTTCAACGCACGTATCTACAGTGGTCTATGGCAAACATTGCATATTTGTTTAACATCTATTCCGTTGTTCCCCATATGAAGAACTCGGTTTTAGAAAGTTCGTACCGTTCAATCCACCAGGTGTTTTTTTTGTTTTTGTTTTTTTGGTTATTTGACCCCGAAGATCCCACTGGGTGCAATGCCTTGCCTCGAGGAATGGTCGAAATGCGCAGATCAATGAAAAAACACTTTTCTTTATCCCATACATGAAAGCCAAGAGGCAATATACAAGACAATACGTGTTAAAGCTCTTCATTTGAAATTAGGGATTTGTAAAACATTGTCTCCTGGTCCGGTGTTTAAGACGTGAAATCCTTAAATTAGGCCTACTTTATTAATCGCTGAATTCTAGCCTATATTCACGCAAGGTGAGATCAACGACAGAGAGAGAATCTGCTAAGTTTAAGGCGATTTGCCAGTGTTCAAAGAACGTATGTTCAAAGACAAATTCGCCCAAAACACTGACACAAGTCTGCAGTTACTAAATGACCTAAAACTTGTTAACATGACATTCAACTTCTTAACTTCTGAAAGGTCAAATAATTGGGTATATTATTAAAATGTTGTCGGTAAAATGTACTCTTCTATGCGGCATACATACATTCTGTTTCATTAAGGTTGGTCAATAATGCTCATCTTTTGTATTACACATCGCCTAGCGTATATAGCCTATAAACAATTGCTATATTACTCGGATTAGGTAGCCTACTAGCCTACTAAAACAAAAGGAATATTTTGTTGACTCCATGGGGCTTAACAGGTTTATTTAGAAAATGTTTTTTCATCAACTGAAACTGTCAAAGCCGGGGTTATCTACACTTATAACACTAAATAGGCAGATTAAATGTAATTAAAATAGGCCTTGACAAACACGAGAGCACAGTAGAAGACAAACATTTCAAACATTAGTCTGTTCAATTCAATACACTATCTATGTTATGAAAATTAATTTAGTAGTAAGAAAAATAACATTTAACCCCGTAAATCTGACGACCCTTTTTTGCAATTATTTATTTTTTCAGCCTGCAAATTTTCAATCACTATGGTAACAGGATATACCATTTGAAAGCGTTAATACTCTATTAACGGATACAACGGATAAGTCCGGTCCATTGTCTCTATTGGTCAGTTTGCGCTCCAGCAGTGCCAATATCCACGAGGTTAAATTGAAAGTTTGTTTGTAGATCACCGTTATCTACTTTATAACTGAAATTAACGTAAAGTTATCATAATCGCAGATTTGGAAAGGAGTAGGAACGAAAAAAGTACAACTAAGTCAATATCCTCTGATCTAAATACCAGCAAGACCACCAAACCCAAGCGAAATAAATCATGACTCAAGGCTTGGAGTTATTTCAATAACTGCACGTTATCTCTACAACAAGGACACATGACAGTGTGTCAATGTCGTCAGGTGTAACGTAAACTAACAAGCTAGGTAGCTGACTTTAGTGCAGTGGGGCTACATTATTGCTAGTAGCTAACTTGTAAAGTTGCATAGCTAGGGGATACATTATTACTAGCTATGGTTGCTTAGCTAGTGCAGTGGGGTACATTATTGCTAGCTAATGTTAGGAATACCGTTGCTTAGAAACCAATAAACTACTGTTCAGCAGAAGAATAGATTTACCATAAAACATAGTCCCATTAAAAATACATTAATTGAAACTTTGTCTTGTCTTTTTTTGTGAAATTTTGAAAGATAAATGTGATGCTCATTGTACAAATATCCACGATATACCACAGGTTCTAGATTCATAATGCTTACTTAACACGCCATTGCTTCAACAGTTCCTTATTTTGTAACATGTGGGTGGTAAAACAAGTATGGGGGGACCAAATGTATAATAGTTTCTCATATTAAACATTTGCTAATTCGGAAAAACGTTGATATAATGTAAATTGTTTACTTAGTATTTATCCGTAGGAATTAATGTTGTCATTGTATACTTTGCCATTGTATACTTCGACAAAGGTATTTGTGCATAGAAATGCTATTACCTACGTTTTGTATAGGCTCTCTCGAACAAGATGAGCCCATGTACAACCCTCTCTGAACAGTATTTGTAATTTAGTTGCAGAGAAATTGTGTTACCCCCATCCGTGTGTAAGAAAATCAAGTATAACTTCAGCTCATGTTATTGAGGCATTTTAGCTAATGACATCACATTTCCAACAGTGTATAATTTGTTAGGCTTGCATAAAACAACAAAGCATTTTTTCGCCTGCATAACAAAACAAGCAGGCGGAGTCTGTTGGACTTTGGCAAAAACAGTCCTTGAGATTTTATGCCGAAAACGGTTGACGTTTTACAACAAAAAATAATTTTTGCCATGCCTACGTCTAAAATGCCTACGACTTGGAGGAGTTGCAAGGAATCTCTCATCTGAGAGAATTTTTCTGAGGAACACAGTGACAATACAATAGAGGGCATGTGATCCCATTTTATATCGGTGAGCATCTAAATAGATTCTCAAAATATTTTAGTATTATTCAGTATGCTTATAAATAAGGAGCCAGCCTGCTTTTGAATAATAAATAGCATGTGAAATTATGGAATGTGTTTGACTCGTTGATGGGGGTTGGGTATTTGCAAAAACTTCAATGAATGGACCTCAATGAATATATGAGCGCACAAGATGGTATTATTGTGATTATTGTTTTATTTTTTATGATCTTCTCTATCTGTTGCTGTCTGAGGATAGCTGCAAGGAGAGGGACTTTGGGACAGAGAGGTAGGGGAGGGTGACAGGCGGGGGGAAGTGCAAACACATTTTTTAAGGATGAAAAGTGTTGTATAGTTTAGTAAGCAAAATACAGAGTCTTATACCATAATATCATATAGTTTCCATGTGTCCCTTCGGAGTCTCCAAAAGTCTCCTTTTTGGAAAACTGCCTTGACATAGATTAGAAAAAACAATGCAGAATGCTAATTTGTGGTGATATTGTGCTGAAATTTGAAAGGGATTTTTCCAGTGTTGTGACTTCGCTCCATTGTGTTTCTAAGTGCACAAGCCACAGCTACAATCATTTGCACCCAGTCAAATACAGAAAATCTTTTCAGTGAGAAAAAAAAAAGGAGCTTCTGTAACTATGTTTCAGTAATATTTGCAGTAATTCTGACACTTGGAAAACAAACCCCAGAAGAGACCATGATTATGCCTGTAGTCAAAATGCTGCAAGAATAGTAACTATTTTATTTTTGGTATGTCATTTTTAAGCTTGTGTCAAGAAACGGGGCGATACCTGAGGGGCTAAAGTGATTGCTAAGGTAAATCCGTAAATGGCTGCAAGCTACATTGTATGGCCTTATTATGGTATGCATCAAGCATTAGCAATTCTGATGTTGTTTTCAAAACAGATTTTATGTCAGATATCTGTGCTATTATAGTGATTGGCACTACTTCGGATAGATATCTGGTGGATGTGTTATTTCAACTATTTCCTGCCCTGTTATAGCCACTTTAATTGAATTACAATTATGGCTACAGATTAAGACTAAGCTGTGTTAAAAATAAGTTTTGCCGTTAGTGCAAAATGTACCTGCAGTTTCCACGTGTGTCCAGATCAGAGCAGAATATCACAGTCCAGAGATGAAGGCTCATTCTGGCCTAGCGGCAGGGAGGATGGTATTATGGAGGGATGGCAGGTATCATCCATTTTGTCCTGCACTATTGTGCCAGCGTGAGACTGTGCAGGCCTGAAATATCAATAAGAATGAACATCAGCTCCATTGATTGCTCACGGACTGCACACCAGCAGAGCCCTATGCCCTCTTGTGCTGGGCAAAGCAGCCGGATTAATGCATAGCACTGCAAGGTCACACGTCACACACGCATACACATATACAGGCCACGCATCTGCTGATTCGAAGTCCGTACAATGGTGGACCACAATGGAAATAAGTCTGACTGGATCGTGTTATTATTACCCTTGATATGTTTAAAGGTATGTACTGTTATCACACACATCTTAAACATCTTGTCACGTTGACTGTCCAGGTATTCTTTTTAAATCTTCAATTAAATGCAGTCAAAAAAATCTATTAATCAATATAATAACAAATCAATCATCAAATTTCCCAGGTAGTATGACCCCATACACCTGTTGAGCCCTAGCACCTGTGACTGGCTTGGACATTTCTCTACAAATAAACACTGCAAACAAACCTACACCAGGTCAGCTGTAAACATTAACAGCAAAATTGATTTGCCAGCAATATGGAAATACATATTTAACAGCCATTTGCTTTGGTAAAGTTATTACTTACGAGAAATACATTTCTGTTTATAATAGTTTCAAAGAGACAAAGCATTCTTTCTTTAACACGCAATCTTTATGGTTGCAATTTTCATCTGCAGAGTGACTGCCATTGCTGTTTAGTGTCTCATCTAACTCAAAATTGTTTCGAATTTTATCATAGTTAGATTTTAATAAACCGTTCTGAGTTGTTTACATGCCGATGCCAAAGTATGTGGTGTGTTTAAACTGACTGGGTGCATGAGGAAACGGAAACCTTTTTTATCATTATCACTAAAAAGCATCAATGATGATTTCATCCACTTCATGATGTATCCAGAAAGCACAGAGAAGCCTTGCAAAGTTGTAAAAATACTGTATTCTATACAACATTAAATATCCAAAATGTTACAAATGTTATGTCAAATTTTATATATGAAATGCGATCCAAGCGTCATATAGCAATTACTGGAAATAACATACACATTAATGGAGTTGATCCTCAACCCAGATTTCATTTAGGCTGATCTCTAACCTTCAATTAGGCAACGTGATGACATCACAATCACTTACAAGCAGGGCTTCAGATATTCAATGTTAATTAATAAGTCCCCCGTGATTTGGTTCTGATAGCGAGGCAGGACTGAGCGTGTGGGTGTACGCAGACAATCTGGCCATCGCCCAGTCCCACTCCGCAGGCACGGCGGAGCGCGGCGATACGCGCCCAATTCACATGACTTTTGTCCTTCATTTTCACTCACAAACAAATGCACAAATAAACGGACGCGAATGTATAAATGCGGTCAATGAATACCCAGTTGGTGAAAAAAAAAGAAAAGAAAACTATTATCTAAAAAGTTGAGCTTACAGAAAAGTTTCCATCATTTTTAGTTTTACAAACACTAACTTACGCATAGGTTCAATCTTCACACAATCTACATTCTTCCTGACAATTTAAACCCAATTGTTACCATTAAAAGAGAATTAGCCACACAAATAAGGATGCAAGGACACCCCACACAATCAACTCGCCCCGTGCATCAACCTCACTAAAACTACAACCTCAAGGAAAGAAGACAGCCAAACAATCCCGTATGTATCCAAATGGCAGGTTCAGCCTTGCCCGTTCAGATAGATTCCCTAGAGAACTCCAAACCTACCAATACAAGATGGAAGTTTAACAGAATGTGGGACTCGTCCCAAAAAATAAAAACGGCTTTGGGCATGCAGCCACATCCAGCCCAGTGACAGGGACGGAACTTCATGACAACCACACACCCTCCAAAAGACATTACACACGTAAGAGCATGTGTGGAAAGAGGTTACAAAGAGCACTGACCCAAATGCTTCATAATCATTTCAGAGGAATGATGAGGAGCCATATCTAATCTACATATATACAGCAGTAAAATGTATTAGTTGGTGAGTAAATAAAAAAATAAAAAGGAAATGCCTAAATTCTAAATTCACATCAGCACAATGGCTGTCAGCCTCTCAAACAAAATCTACGCCAAGAAAGTAGCTTTTATACTTTTTGTGAGGAATATGAGACAGACCTGTACTACTTCAGGAAACAAGGCACAAGAAATACGATGCACCGGGCATTTGTGCAGCAAACAAATCACGCAAGGTGTGAACATTCTTGCTGTAGTAGAAAGAAAAACAACCCCTTCAGGAAATGACTGTTGTGCCAAATGAGAGGAAACTTGCGGAAAATGCTAGAAACGCCCAGATGTATGCGATCCTGCACTCGCTGACATTTGACCAGGAAATAATACCAAGGAACTGTAACACTTGGTTTAATGTGTTACTCGAAGTCAAGGACAATGCACAATGCGAATCTGGCACTCAGTCCGGGGGACATAAGGCAGTGTGTACAGGGGCCTTTGAGACTGCAGCGCATCACACTTCTGCCTTTCATTTGTTGGACACCATTGCAAATTGGAAATAAGCAGAGCCAAAATGGCTGGCCTCTTCAACAGAAACAATCATTAGATAGATATTGGCTGCGAGTATGTAGATGAGGCATCTTGAAAAACACACCCTCCTACCAATTCCTGACACAGTTGGGGGGAAAAGACTGAGCCTTCCAGGCAAACCCATATCTGAACCATTCACAACTGCTTATTGTCACCACACATTAACGTTGTGTTTAGGGATCCGACAGATTGAAGTCATGTCCGAATCAGGTAAGATTATCCAGCTCTCCTGTCTTTATATGTGCTTTTGTCACTTATATTATTCCTTCAGACGCGATGCTATAATGTGCATAATTTAATATATTGCGATAATAATAACAAATTAAACCACTATAAGACGTAATATTGAAAGCATGTCCCTGCCACTTTTAACTTTCTCTCGACAATTCATTGAGAAATGCACTCACTGAGCACTTTATTAGGAACACTACACTAATACTGGGTATGGCCTCTCTTTGCTCTCAAAACAGCATCAATTCTTTGTGCCGTGGATTCCACAAGATGTTGAAAAATTCAAATTCAAATTGAGAATCTGTTCCATGGTGACATGATTGCGTCATGCAGATTTGTCAGCTGCACATTCATGCTGCGAATCTCCCGTTCTACCACATCCCAAAGGTGTTCTATTGGATTCAGATCCGGTGACTGGGAAGGCCACTGAAGAACACTGAACTCATTGTGATGTTCATGAAACTATTTTTTTTTTTTGTGCTATGGTGCATTATCATGGTGGAAGTAGCCAGTAGAAGATTGGCACACTGTGGCCATGAAGGGATGCACATGGTCAGCAACAACAATCAAATTCAGACGATGATTGATTGGTATTAACGGGCCAAAAGTGTACCAAGAAAACATTCCCCACACCATTACACCACCGCCACCAGCCTGGACTGTTAACCCAAGGCAGGTTGGGTCCATGGATTTGTGCTGGTGGCACCAAACTCTGACCCTACCATCTGTATGCCTCAAATTCATCAGACCAGGCTATGTTTTTCCTGTCTTCAACTGACCAGCTTTGGTGAGCCTGTGCCCACTGCAGCCTCAGCTTTCTGTTCATGACTGGCATTCTGAGACGCTTTTCTGCTCACCACAATTGTACAGAGTGGTTAGCTGAGTAAACATAGCCTCACATAGATCACATTTTTCCCCATTCTGATGCTTGATGTGAACATTAACTGAAGCTCCTGTTCCGTATCTGATGGATTTCTTTTGTACTGCTGCCACACGATTGACTAATTAGATAACTGCATGAATAAGTAGTTGTTCCTAATAAAGTGCTCAGTGAGCGTAGATAACCCATACCTCTCTAAACTAACTGGAGAAGCTGGAACTTCCTGTGGTAACGGCCTTTCAGAAAGGTGAAAAATGCATCAGCTATATGCACTGGTCTGCAAAAACAAGTGTGAGTGAACACAACTGCTTCATTATCCCGAAGAACATTGAAACCGATTTGTCCTCAGATAATAGTCTAAGCAAAAATATTCACCGGCTAGCAAAAAGGCACATACTGAAAAGAGCCCCCTTGAAACAATACAATAAATAAAGCAATGCGATGCAGCAGCAACAGCAACAACAACAACAACAACAACAACAACAACAACAACAACGCCAACCAAAAAAAACTGAATTCCTGTTATTTTTGGAGCTCTCTGGCCTTTTTCAACAACTTCAGCCCTGCGGTTGGTGGCCATACAGGTGTGTCTTCACGACGAGAGCTTTCATTTGTCTTCCGAAAAAAAATAAACGAAGCCAGAGGCTCACACAGAATGCCAATGTGCCTGTTTTGGGTTGTTTTTGGGGGCACTCCTCAGGGGGAACAGGACAGGCTCAGGTAGGCAAGGCACAGCAGGAGACAGCTAAAGCTATCAAATTTGAACCGGTACATAGTGCTTGGTAAATTTCACACACAGAGAGGGCAAGGTAGCCATGTAGCAAGTAAACAGACCCATATTTCAATCTGGCCTTAACCTCAACAAATACAGTGTAATATTACCTTTTCTATTCTTACAACTGTTCTTATCTTGAGTTCAACTGTCCCAGAAATGTTTTTTTTAATGTTTTTTTTTTTTAAGTTAAGTGTGGAGCACACTTTTCAGAGCACCTCAGACTTTGCAGACCATTGAAATTGGACTGACATATCTCTCCTTAGCTTTGGGTAATGAATTGGTAAGGAGTAGCTCAGCGGTGAGAAGTAGCTCGAATTTCACAGTCACCGTGAGGGTGCAGTCCCTCAGATGAACAGAAAACAAATATCCTGTAAGCAACAAAATGTAGCACTTATAACTCCTTAAAGTGCAGTGCAGTTAAACTGAACCTGGGCTCCGCTCTCTTTCTCTGTGCCCTCACCGGGGCAGAATGGAGCAGGGCCTTGGAGAGGGTGAGAACATAAAAGCCGGGGAGGAGATTACAGACACTAAGGGCTAATCTGGCCCCGTGACCTTGTGGATGAGAAGGTCAACAGGGTGGCCGTAATGGGAAAGTAATGATGTGGAGGCGACCTACTACTGCATTCAGCGGGCCTTTCAGAGAGAGAGCCAGGGCGCACGCATGTGTGCGCTGTGAGTGTGTGTGCGGGGCAGGGGGAAGCGAAAAGGCACAGCCTCTTCTTTTACAAGACAGGCAAACGCACCATTCCCAGCTTTACTCCTGCAGAAGAGGGGATGATTCTGAAGCTCGGAGCAAAAACGCAGTCTTGAGCAGAATGCAAGTGATGCAGAAAACAAAAGATGTTTGAGGAGAGTGTGTGTGTGCGTGTGCGTGTGTATGTGTGCGTGTGTGTATGCGTGTGTGTGTATGTGTGCGTGTGTGTATGCGTGTGTGTGTGCGCGTGCGTGTGTGTATGCGTGTGTGTGTGCGTGTGCGTGTGTGTATGCGTGTGTGTGCGTGTGCGAGTGCATGAGTGTGCGTGTGCATGAGCATGCGTGTGTGCATGTGCGGTTGTGCGCATGTGCATATATGCATTTGCACATGTGTGTGTTGGTGAAAGCTCCTTTTCCATGGTAGACTTCCTCTGGGCTTGGCTGCCATTAAATGAAGGACAGGGCCAGCTCGGCCTAGCCTGGGTGCCTGAGGGCAGACCCGGGGACTGCCTAACTGCCTAACTGCAGCCCGTTTGGAAAACAATTAAGCAATATGGTGGCGTCCGTTCACGGGCACTTTGCCTTCCCATCAGCCAATACACACTCTCTCCTTCCTCAGTCTGTTCTGCTCGCAACAACCCAGGTTAGGATTGACTCTCTCGGTAAACACAGGCCATATATCCTTTCTTAGTTGTTTTGTTAATTCTTTTTATTTCTTGTTACTGCGTGTTGCTCATTGGTGCTTGTTTACTCATTACCTGATCCTGCAAAAAAAATCGGCCTAATTATTTTTTTAAGAATGAGAACAACTCTAACTGCCAATTAAAGGGATAGGTAGTTTTATGTCACAACTCATACGCCGCAATTGGGTTTCGTACTGAAGGGTGAACTAACCCGCACATTTGTCAGAACCCATGTCACTGTGACCAGGAAGGAGAACCGAGATGCCACTTTATTTGCCACAGTTGAAAACGCCGGACATTTGAATAGACTCATTCATTATTCCACGCAAAGGCCAAAAAAAACTGACTTGACTGAGCGGGGCCCTTATTATTTAAAGTCAATGTCCGCCCCCGCCCCTTTCTGCTGGTCTGCGGAGGGGGTTGTGAATGGTCGGTTGTAAAGAATGAGTCAGGGGTAAACAGTGGAGGGGGAGGGGGCAGGTATGACACACTCAGGGGGGGGACAGGGAACCAGGTGCTGATGGAAATTGCCAGGCTCTTTGAGCCACACTGACCTCATGCCAGGATAATACCAGATCCATAGGTGTTCCCCGGCTATTTCCCATTCTCATGCTGATTGCCTTTCAGTGTGCATAGTCAATCTAAAATTGCCTTTCTCTTAATGCTTAATTTCTTCTGTTCTGCTTATGTAGCCTACCAGCCTCATAGAACATGAAACACAGTGTCGTATGCGCCGAAGTTAAATGTTTCTTGCACAAAGTAGCATTTTAAAATGCAACATTACAAACATATGTTTCTTTTTAGGGTTTACACATGGTCTGTATATTGTCCTCAAGATCAAATAAAAAATGGTTTTGTGATTGATAGTATCACATGAAAACTGACAAAATCAAGACCCACAACTTTTGTCTGGTATCAGAATAAAGTCTGAAAATAACTAATGTTCAAAGGCTGTACCCCATTCTAAATCTGACCATGCTTACCAAAAATAACAGCTAGATAATTCTACCGTTCTACAAAACCACAGCATAGTTATTTTCCGTCACATTCAATATTAGACAGACATGCAGGGTTTTCTGCCGGATATTAACAAATATTTTTAAATGCGTCGTTGCGAAATACAATCCTCACCCCATATGTAGTGACCAATAACATTTATTTTGAAGAATAGGTTTAAAAAAAAAAACTAGGACCAACAATCTCCAGGAGTTTCTCTTCAAATACCACAATTTCTCAGTGGATATAACAATCTTATATTTGTCACAAACAACGCATTTATAGGATATTATTATTATTACTATTATTATTATTATTATTATTATTATTAAGCATTATCGTATATGTACCCATATGATTCGATATATAGTGTTCCGAAATAATTGAAAGAGTGTGCAACGGCCTACACAAAATTGTGTTCCAAATTTTAACACAAATAAAAATGTATGACAAGCACTTTTTATTATAAGCCAACAACTGCAGGTTAAAAGTGCAATGAGGGCATACAGTCCACTTTGAAATGGCAAGTATATATACACATATAAACACATTACAAACATGCAGACTTGTTCTAATATTTCATTGAAAACATTTAATTATATGTATTATTTAAAACAATTTAATGCACTGTTCACTGGTTATTGTACATCAATAGCCTACTTCGCCGAAAGACACGCTTGATCTTCTGGTGAATAGTGACAGCGATTGCCAAAATATAGGCTACTAGATATGTAAGGAAATAGGCTTACTGTTTATTTACTATATAAATCCAATATGATTAGGCTATATTGCTGGATGGCGGTTGAGTAAAAACTCACGTCTTCCACGAGTTTCTATTGAATGTTATGAGCGCTGCAGTCAAAACTACAGCGCAGCCCCGGAAACCTCAAAAAAGAAAAGAAAATGCGCAAACGCAGCTTCGCGTTATTAACAATTCACTTAGCATGTCCTTGAACAGCTCAGTCGCAATGAATGTCAAGGAAACCTCAATCATGCACTATGGGTCAGATTGTGGTAATTTTCCCCTCCGTTAATAACTCTTTGTGTGCTGGGCTGTGCGAAATAAAAACAGGATTCACGTCAGTTTTGCTATAGCTTTGTGTGTGCATATGCGGTTGAAAGATTAGTCTGGAAAACTGGAAAGTATTTAATTTGGCTATTCCCCACTATCAGGTCATCGCCACTATAATACATGGGCCTACACGTGTTCCGGTAAAATTGGCTACTCTACAATTCTCTCCGTGTTAACATCATGAGGCCTTGAACAACACGGGTAAAATAGGATCTCGTGCATTGACCCATATTTTTCGGACTATGTTTAGTCCAGGTTTAACTGTTCTGCCAAATTACAGTAGGCTAGCTTGTCTCACATATAAAATGGCTTCAGAACACTAGCGGTTTGTTTTTTATTCTTGCTATACATAAATTATATATCAACTCCACTGTCTGGCCGTTGAATATAATATGCCATCGTTCATGCATTAGAAATGATAAACTGACGGAATGGGGCGTGTGTGTGTGTGTGGATGGGGAGGGTTTGGCTTACTAGCGTGATCTTATAAAACCACCGCAGCGGTTGTTGTTGTAGCCACTGGAGCGACACGGGCATAGCGCGCGTATCACCACGCAACAGCATCATCACCCAGAATCCCACGCTCCAGATGCAAAGACGTCACTTAAACGAACAAGTTACCAACCTGCTGTAAAATATCTACACCGATGTTGCTGATTTTTTTTTTAGCAGAAAGACACAAACTAATCTGCTTGGCTGTATGCGCTACTGCAGACCTTCAGTTTAACAACAAATAACCCTTGCACACACTGCAAATGTGTTACTTTGAAACATCCAAGTCCTGGATATTGTGCGCAATTTGCTAGTCTAGAGAAAGACTCTTTCCCGTACTACCTAAATAAGGTGAAATCTGGGGCAAGCTCAAGTAGACTGGTTGTCTGAGCCGGTGAAGTGTGAAATTGCTACACCAGACAGCCGGCATAATAGCACAGAAGGGGGCTAATGTTCACGCTGCATTCACAGAACATTCTTATAATGGCTAAATTAAAAGGAAAAAAATATATATATTAATGTAATAATGCTCTAGTCAGTTTTTCAGTGTCTTTTAGAATTTTCCCCATTGGTTTTTTGTTTATTTGGCATACTCCCACTCAGAATATTCCTCCTTGCTCCATTCCTGTCTTTCTGGGGATCTTCTCTAATGGGCTGAGGGTTATTTGGAAAAATAATGAAGACCTGCATGATTTTTTTCCAGAAACAAAAGGGAAAAGGGGAGGGGGGGCAGGGATAGAGTGAAATTCCTTCCTGGTTTGTAATTTACACCGTTGTCAGGCACCCCCCCCCCCCCCCCAAGCACCCCCCCCCACCCACTCACACACACACACACACACACTCACCCCCATCCTCTGCCACCCCATGACACAGAGGCAAGGAAGAGACAGAACAATTAAAATTAATAACTGAGAACAATCCAAGTTCCTTTTCCATGATTATTTCCGCATGCTCCCACAAACCATACCCACCCCACACCTCCCCAGAGACAATACCCAACACCCGACACTCGCAAATGCCCACCAACACAAACACACAGACACACATCTAGGCTGTTAGAACACCTGTTGTTGACCCTGCTTCCTCTGTAGCCAACACTCAGTCCATATTATTGCTGAGATCCTGAACAGCTGAAACAATGTGCCCCTTTCTCTTTCCCCATGAACAACACACTTTCCCATACACAACACTCTTCCCCATACACAACACTCTTCACCATACACAACACTCTTCCTCATACACCACACTCTTCCCCATACACCACACTCTTCCTCATACACCACACTCTTCCCCATACACCACACTCTTCCCCATCCACAACACTCTTCCCCATACACAACACTCTTCCCCATACACAACACTCTTCCCCATACACAACACTCTTCCCCATACACAACACTCTTCTTCAGTTGTTTTCATTTGTGGATTTCTTGTTCACCTTCAGAAGACAAGGATGTCTCTCATCCTTCTCCCTCTCAGCCTCAGCCCGATCATTGGCTTTGGGATTGGCTTTGGCAGCCATATTTCACTTTTAACCGCCGCTGGTTTTCAGAGGGGACTGCAGATCCCACATCTGTGCCATCCACAGCCTCTGACACAGACAGCCGCCAAACAGCTCCGGCCAGGCCGAGCCCTACTCACCCTCCTGCAACTCATTCAGAAACCCAACCAGATGGCACGCACATTTTAATTCTTTACTCAAAAACAGTTACGCACACACACAGCTTAAGGCGGGATGCCACATTTGTGTAAATATTATGAATCAATGTGTTTGATCTGATCTCATATTGAGGGATACACTTATATTTAAAAAAAATTTGAATCTATTTTTAATTTAGCTATGAACCATCAGTATAACAAACAGCAGTGTGGTCTGCCTCTTGTGTTTTAGCTGCAGGGGCTCTGAATGTGAGTCTGGCCTCTACAGGACTCCTCTTCCACAGTGTGGTTTCTTTCAGTGTGCTCCAGTTTAATGCCAGGGATGCCCTCTAACCCTCTGTTTAAATGCCCTTCCCCAAAACCCACCCCCTCCCCTCCGCCGAACCCCGAGAGTGAAACCTGGCACTGTGTCGAGGTCACTGTACTGGTGGTCTGTGCTCCCCATATCCAAAACACATTTTCAGCCTAAAAGATTACACACAAAAAAAACAAAACACTTTCTGCTGCTGGAATTCAACGGCACTCTTCAAGGTGGAATTTTTGGCTAAGGTTCTGAGGGGATCGTGTGTAGGTTTCTGGACATTTTCATCTGAAAAGGTCACCCTCCAGAAAACATGTCAGTGGACTACGATTCAAACCCCAAGTTTAAATGCTTTGTGAAATGCACACACGCTTATTACAAACGTGAGAAACCCTCACTTTAAAACTGTTAAAAACACGCCCAGGGCTTTTTTTGCGAGCGTATTTTGCACACACACACACACACACAGAAAGAGAGAGAGAGAGAGGAAACAGAATGAGGGCACAGAGCAGAGGTGAGCAGAAGAGAGCTGTGTCCTCAGAATGAGAGCTGTAAGCAGATCTCTCTCCCCTGCTGCTGGTCTCCATGTGTGCTGAAGGTGAGCGCTAAAGTAAATAAGGCCATGATGATTTCAGAGGATTTGGGGCTTTTTCTGACGAATGGACAATCAGCCGCCCAAGCAGACAGACTAATGCGTAAGCACAGGGAGGACAGACAGACAGACAGACAGACAGCGCGTGTAGATTAAGGAGGTTTAAGTGAAAAATGATCAATCCACTATTAATGACAGCTGGCGAGGAGAGGAAGCCCCATGAGAGAACTGAGTGAGGCAGGGACGGGGGCTGGTTGTGAGGCAGGGACGGGGGCTCGTTGTGAGGCAGGGACGGGGGCTCGTTGTGAGGCAGGGACGGGGGCTCGTTGTGTTCCAGGGCGAAGGGCTTCTGCAAACCCTGCCCCACCCCTAAATGAGGGGAACGCAGGGCCTCTGTGTGTCCTCTCTGCCGGCTTCTCACACCACCGACCGAGCCTGACCCCAAACTGGACCAGCGCATGGCAAACCCGAGAAGAAGCCACCGCACAGGCCTTCAAACACAAACCGAGCGGTGTACAGATGCACGAGCACACGGTTTAGACACACTCAGGAGTACACGCTTTAGACACACTCAGGAGTACACACTTTAGACTCAGGAGTACACGCTTTAGACACACTCAGGAGTACACACTTTAGACACACTCAGGAGTACACGCTTTAGACACACTCAGGAGTACACGCTTTAGACACACTCAGGAGTACACGCTTTAGACTCACTCAGGAGTACACGCTTTAGACACACTCAGGAGTACACGCTTTAGACACACTCAGGAGTACACACTTTACATACACTCAGGAGTACACGCTTTAGACAGGCATGTGCTACTACTGCACAACTGCTACTACTGTTTGAATTCCATTGTTGGACGTGTTCTGAAAAAAATCATACAAAAACAGAAATGGCTGTGAGTTAAACAAGAGGAAATCTGACAGTGGAACTAATCTGCAAATAGCTTTTCTTAACATCGCAGAACAACAGGGCATGATGCAAATATGCCCCTACCTTAATATGTGGAATTTGTCTAAACACTCTGGGATATAATACGTCTTTAGTACCCCCAGCCAAAGAATACTACGACCACAAATGTAATCGTGTGGTACAATCAAAACCGCTGCAATCAGTGTGTGACGGCTTTAATTAATCTGCAGCTCTCATTACCCCGCCGTTTGAAGAAGAAGAAAAAAAACCCTGAGATCGCCTGGGGAGAGCAGACTGTCAGTCTTTTCATCAGCCCCTCCCAAAATCAGATCTGCAAAATTAATTTTGATTAGAATATCATTTTGCGGAGAAAAAAAAAGTATTAATTTACCGGTTCCCTTACCCCCCCGCCCCCCCCCGCCCCTCCTCACACTGTGTCTGGAGGTAGTTGGGGAGGGAGGGGGGCTTGATGGACCAGCGGCAGGTGCAGGGGTTCTATGGCCAGGCAGGACAGCCCCACTGACTGCCTGTAATACCACTCACTGTCATGCCCAGTGTTCCTCACGTCTCCCCGTAGAAGCTTCACCATGAACCCGGTCTTCTTCCACACACCCCGGCTATTCGACCTGTCGTACGTACCACACGCTCCACACACACCCCGGCTATTCAACCTGTCATACCACACACACCCCAGCTAAGTCACCACACACACCCTGGCTAAGTCACCACACACAGCCCAGCGAAGTCACCACACACACCCCGGCTATTCAACCTGTCATACCACACACAGCTAAGCTAAGTCACCACACACACCCTGGCTAAGTCACCACACACACCCTGGCTAAGTCACCACACACACCCTGGCTAAGTCACCACACACACCCCGGCTAAGTCACCACACACACCCCGGCTCACACACACACACCCCGGCTCACACACACACACACACCATGGCTAAGCCACCACACACACCCTGGCTAAGTCACCACACACACCCCGGCTCACACACACACACACACCATGGCTAAGTCACCACACACACCCCGGCTCACACACACACACCATGGCTAAGTCACCACACACACCCCGGCTCACACACACACACCCCGGCTCACACACACACACATCGGTGCTCAATTAAGAGTAAGCAGAAGCCGATAAGTGAAAATAATTTTTGGCTGAAATGGTTTCAATTTCTCTCCCGTCCTCTTCATTTTTTTATTTTTTTTTGCCCCTTTCTAGAAAAGTTAAGAGTTTTGAGAGCGGCTGGATCAACAACAGGAAAGCGATTGTTGTCGAGACCCGCTCTCTGCAGTAAATGATTAATTTATCTCAGCGTCAATGGGGCACTGGCGTGCCAAGGCGGTTACGGTGGGCCAAGGCGACCCAGGGCTGGCGGACGAACACGAGCATTAACGCACCCAGGGGAGGGAGGAAGAGCGCTGGCTCACGTGAACACGCTCTCCCGGTTCCTTTCACGCCAGCAGGTCCTCCGTGCCATTATCAGACTCTCTGTGCGTGCTTCCTCTCCGCAGAACGGCAACCTCTCCTCTCAGGTCCGTATCATCGCCCGCCGCACCGGTTTCGGTGAACGGTAAATGGACCGCAGTCATACAGTGCTTTTACACACAGTGGATGGCACTCATCCACCCAGTCACACACACACTGACACACCAACGCTGATGCACGGTACCAGTCAGCTTGTTGGGAGCAATCGGGGGGTTCAGGTGCTTTGCTCGGGGATCGAACCGGCAACCTTCTGACTGCCAGAAGACCGCGCTCACCTCCTTATGCTAAGGTCGGCGCTGGTCTTACCCGGCTACGTTTCGTGACCGCCACAGGGCAGTTGCGTGTCTGTGTCCGCACAGAGGAGAATAAAGAAACGGGCTTCATCGCGCCCCGCAGACGGACCACTGAAAGAGACATCAGTTGCACATCTGCTGCGGATTTACACAGACTGTATAAACTCAACTAGTCACCTGAGACTGGGACATGGTCCGTGTTAGTCTGGTGCGATGCAGGAATCAAAACGTCGAAAATAAGACAAAGCACAGGCTGAAAGCACAAAGGAACTATTAGCATCCAAACAGTAATTACAACAGTGAAATAAAAATAGCAAGAGAACCTAAGATGTGCCAAAAGTCTGGATGCCAAATCAGATGTGAAAAAGTTCTACGAGAGTTTTGTTTTCGTTTTTTCAGGTGTGTTTGTGTGTGTGGTGCGAAGACCAACCCGCTGCAAAGCTTCTGAGACCCTTATTCATTCTCCTGCTGAGCAGTTTGCAGAAATGCAGATGTAATTTCTTCCATTTCTCCCAACAGGATAGACTGAGGCACAACGGGTCCTAGCAAAACAAAGCCAGTGAGTCAAGATGACCCTGAGCCCAAAAAACAGGCTGAAGGAGACTGAAGGAAATCATGTGTGTGTGTGTGTATGTGTATGTGTGTGTGTGTATGTGTGTGTGTGTGTGGGTGTATGTGTGCGTGTGTGTGTATGTGTGTGCGAGTGCGTGTGTGAGTGTGTGTGTGTGTGTGTGTGAGTGTGTGTGTGAGTATGTGTGCGTGTGTGTGCGTGTGTGTGTGTGTCCGTGCGTGAGTGTGTGTGCGAGTATGTGTGCGTGTGTGCGTGTGTGTGAGTGTGTGTCTCTATGCGTGTGTGTGCGTGTGTAGGCATGTGTGTGTGCCCGTGTGTAGGCATGTGTGTGTGTGCCCGTGTGTGTGCATGTCTGTGTGAGTGTGTGTCTCTATGCGTGTGTGTGTGTGCATGCGCAGGCATGCGTGTGTGTGCATGTGTGCATGTTTATGTGTGTGTGCGTGCATGCGTGTCTGTGCATGCGTGTGTGTATGTGCGTGTGTGTGTGTGTGCGTGCATGTGTGTGTGTGCATGCGTGTGTGTATGTGTGTGTGTGTGTGTGTGCGCGTGTGAGTGTGCGTGTGTGTGTGTGTGTATGTGCGTGTGTGTGTGTGTGCACGGGTAAACGTGTGCTTGCGGTGTGATGGTGGAGCGTGTTCTCCTCCATGGTAACTCCACAGTCATGGCTTGTTCGGTGTCTGGCAGCTGGGCAGCCAACAGCCCACACTCCACTGCACTCTGCCAGAACGTAGCATTTATGATCTCCACTTATAACTCCCAAACGCTGCAATGATGCAATCCCAAATTTCATGCGATTTCTGTGATTTACGGAGACTCGTAGCCTCCCGCAGCACTTGGCCCGGGAACGCTGGGAACCTTGCCGCACGTCCGGGATTGAGTCACGGAGCGCCTCGGTCGCCCACGGCTTCCGCCGACCGGACTGACCGCCGCGTCTCCGGCTCTTCTCCCCCCGCCGGCGGGGGCTGGCTGAAGCACACGGGCGGGAGGACGCACACACGACAGGCCAGGCCTCCGGTCTACCTGCAGCCTGGAGAGAGAGTCCCCGGCCCGGACTCAAACGCCCCGAGGGCCCGCGCCTCCGCCACACGAGGCAGATGGAGCAGCGTTTCAATAGAGAAATAAAGAAATAAAGAAATAAATAAAGACAAAGACGAGCTGGGTTACTGCACAGACGAGAAAGAGAACGAAGCGAAGCCGATGCAAAATGCCCAGGGAAGGTGGGCGGGCTTTACTGAGGGAGAAGTGAAGCGTAGCGTAGCGGTTAAGGTGCATGACTGGGGCCCCGTAAGGTCGGTGGTTCTAATCCCGGTGTAGCCACAATGAGATCCGCACAGCCGTTGGGCCCGTGAGCAAGGCCCTTAACCCTGCATTGCTCCAGGGGAGGATTGTCTCCTGCTTTGTCGAATCAACTGTACGTTGCTCTGGATAAGAGTGTCTGCCAAATGCCAATAATGTAATGTAATGTAATGAGGCAGTGAAAGTGAGCACTACCCCTGTCTCCATCCTACACACACTGATGGTGTCCGTGGTGAATAGCTACACCTCTCTGGTCAGGTGTGATGGGTAAGGTTGGGGCTCACAGTGACTGAGCTTACACATACTCACACGCACACACTCAGACACACACACACATACACATGCATGCACAGAAACACAAACACTCACACACATGCATGCATGCACAGAAACACAAGCACTCACACACACACACACACATACATACACATGCATGCATAGAAACACAAGCACTCACACACACACACACACGCATGCACAGAAACACAAGCACTCACACACACACACACACACACACACACACATACACATGCATGCACAGAAACACAAGCACTCACACACATGCATGCATGCACAGAAACACAAGTGCACACACATGCATGCATGCACAGAAACACACACACATGCACACACACACATACAGCCACACACAAGCACACTCACTCACTTGCACAAACACACACACACACACACACACACACACACACAGACACACGCAGACAACAAGGCAGTGGAAGGCAGCCAGCCCAGTCGCAGTTGCCAAGGAAGGGGTCATATTCTGTTAGGGTTATTCTCCCCTTACACTACTCTCACTGATGAGCAGAGTAAACCTCACCTACACCACTCTCACTGATGAGCAGAATAAACCTCACCTACACCTCTCTCACTGATGAGCAGAATAAACCTCACCTACACCACTCTCACTGATGAGCAGAATAAACCTCACCTACACCACTCTCACTGATGAGCAGAATAAACCTCACCTACACCACTCTCACTGATGAGCAGAATAAACCTCACCTACACCACTCTCACTGATGAGCAGAATAAACCTCACCTACACCACTCTCACTGATGAGCAGAATAAACCTCACCTACACCACTCTCACTATGAGCAGAGTAAACCTCTAACTCACCTACACCACTCCCACTGATGAGCAGAGTAAACCTCACCTACACCACTCCCACTGATGAGCAGAATAAACCTCACCTACACCACTCTCACTGATGAGCAGAATAAACCTCACCTACACCACTCTCACTGAAGAGCAGAGTAAACCTCACCTACACCACTCTCACTGATGAGCAGAATAAACCTCACCTACACCACTCTCACTGATGAGCAGAGTAAACCTCACCTACACCACTCTCACTGAAGAGCAGAGTAAACCTCACCTACACCACTCCCACTGATGAGCAGAATAAACCTCTAACTCACCTACACCACTCTCACTGATGAGCAGAATAAACCTCACCTACACCACTCCCACTGATGAGCAGAGTAAACCTCACCTACACCACTCTCACTGATGAGCAGAATAAACCTCACCTACACCACTCTCACTGATGAACAGAGTAAACCTCTAACTCACCTACAGAGTGAGCTGAGTAAACCACTATTGAGCAAGCTGTATGTGGTCCTTTTACAAAAGAATTATGAAAAAAGAAAATTACTCTGGAATAAACTACCTGGCTCCTCGTGTAAATGCAGTATTTTATTTGAGAAATGACCACTCACTGAATAGGAAGTTGTTTAAAAATGTGGGCCAGACCATTGTAAGGAAGAGCACGGCTGCTCTGTTGAACGCAGGATACAGTGAAAGGGAAAGGAGCCATTTTGGCGAGCGTTACTGGGAGCGACCGGGGTATTTTAAGTTCGTGCCGTCACCGCCCGTGGTGTTACCAGAGCTCCGGCGAGCGGGAACACTTGCCCCGGCCGAGAGAGGTGGAACTGCACTGCCTCAGACCCAGCTTCCCAGTGGACCCTTTATCCACACACAACATGAAAGTCCAGTGCGTTTCATACTAAACCCGGTACATCCCCTTCAGAAACGGCCGATGTAAAGAAAACGCATAAAACCCTGAGCCCGTAAGCCGCAGCACCGTAAAAGCAGTCAGGAGCGGATTTCACAGAGTGAGTTATGTGCCGAAATGCCGCTTGACCTCCGACCCCCCGGGGCCATGTGATCTCCCTCAGAGTGGTCCACCCCAAAGAACTTCATCCCACCGCTGGATCCTAAAACTCGAGAGCCGGGGCGCTCCCGGAAAAAGAAAAAAAAGCCAGGGGAAAGACCATGAGGACGCGCATTTTCTGCCCAATAAATCCAGGGGGACCGTCTCAGCCACATGTCGGCTTGTTAACAACCGAGAGGGGCGGCCCGGCCCCTCCCCATGCCTCCCCCCCCCCGGCTCAGCTGCCAGTTTTGCGTGACGTCCTGCGTGCGGTTCTCTCCGACGCGCGACGGTGCAGGAAAGCTCCAGTTTCCATTCATGCTTCTCATTACTGAAACATGTTGGGGTTTAATGGGCTCTTGTAAAACAGTGAATTACAGCACTTTAAAATGGATTCCGACACCATTATGTGACCGTACTTATGGAAAAGGCTTTGATTGCAAAAACCCAACGCTTATGATTGCGGACGGAAAAAAAACACAGAGAACGTGACTCGTTAATTATTTTTTACTGCCAGATAAAATGATTATGAACTAGAGAGAATACACCAAGGATCAGTAACAGGGCCAGCGCTGGCATTAAGAAGCCATTTCCTCTCTTTTCTGACCCTCAGCACCCTCACAGTCTAATAAAGAGACTTGAAGGAAATTAAAGTGGTGGTTCAGCTCATTTCTACGTTTATACACTCAAATTCTTTTCACAAAAGCCCAATTCATGTCTTTATATATTTTAAGAAGCCAAAACTGGATTTTTTTGGCATTCCCATTTATTGTATTTTTAAATTTACACATTTGCCTTTAATGCTTTAAGCCATAAATCTGACTGCATGTCAGGCAGCACTTTGCCTTGTGACAGCCACTGTTTCGCTAAGAAATGCTCTGCTATGATTTTGCCTCCGTACAACTGTACGCAGTAAGATCTGTTATGGAAGCAGTTTATTTCAGTTTTTTTTTCCTTCTATTTAACAAATATTTCATTTGGAAATTGTGCCATAACAATGTAGCAGTTATAGCCCTTATTTACCCAAACTATGTAATCAAAAGTAGGAGTTTTGGAGGGAATGTTCCAAATTCAGAGACTTCAGTTCAGATATAAGATGGAAATAAGTAATACACATCATTTGTTTTAAAAAAGAAATGAAACTAGAGAAAAAAATTAATTATTGGCCATAAATGAAATGATGTTGACAACATTTGTGGAAAAAAGGACTGCCAGCAAAAACTAAAGGAGATGAACAGTCTTTCCATGCATCAGTCTGTCAGCCTGAAGCCTTGTCTATGCTCTAAAAATAGCCCCAGCTCAGGTGTACTGAGGCATTATATATATCTAGGTGTTTATGTGTGTATGTTATGTGTGTGTCTTTGCGCCTATGTTTTTTGTGTGCGCATGTGCATGTGTGTATATGTGTATGTATGTGTGCGTACGTGCGTGCATGTGTCTATGTCTGTGTGAGTGAGTGTGTGTGTACGTT
The DNA here is from genome assembly GCF_963514075.1 of Conger conger. NCBI lineage: Eukaryota > Metazoa > Chordata > Actinopteri > Anguilliformes > Congridae > Conger > Conger conger. The sequence goes on along the minus strand of NC_083762.1, from coordinate 7,346,983 downwards.
CATGTGTGTGCGCATCTGTGTATGTGCTTGTCTGTCTATGCCTGGGTGTGTGTATGTATGCCTGTGTGTGTGTACAGTACGTGCGCGTGTGTGTATGTGTGTGTACGTGCGTGTGTATGCGCGTGTGTGTACGTGTGTATGTAAAAGTGTGCGTGTACGTGTCTGTACGTGCGTGTGTGTATGTGTGTGCGTATGTTAGTGCGTGTACGTGCGTGTGTGTGTATGTGCGTGTGCATGCGTGCGTGTGTGTATGTATGTGCATGTGTGTGTCCGTGCGTGCACGGGTGTGTGTGTGTGTATGTGTGCGTGTATGTGTGCGCGCACGCGGGTGTGTGTCTATGTGTGTGTGTGTGTACGTGCGTGTGTGTGTGTCTATGTGTGTGTGTATGTGTGTGTGTGTATGTGTATGTGTGTGTGTATGTGTGTGTACGGATGTGTGCGTGTGCATGCGTGTGTGTGTGTATGTGTGTATGTGCATGTGTGTATGTGTATGTGTATGTGTGTATGTGCGTGTGTGTGTACGTGCGTGCGCGGGTGTGTGTGTGTGTATGTGTGCGCGCACGCGGGTGTGTGTCTATGTGCGTGTGTGTACGTCTATGTGTATGTGTGTGTGTATGTGTGTGTACGGGCATGTGTGTATGTGTGTGCGTGTACGTGCGTGCGCGGATGTGTGCGTGTATGTGCGTGCGCGGGTGTGTGTGTGTACGTGCGTGCGCGGGTGTGTGCGTGTACGTGCGTACGCGGGTGTGTGCGTGTACGTGCGTGCGTGGGTGTGTGCGTGTACGTGCGTGCGCGGATGTGTGTGTGTACGTGCGCGCGCGGGTGTGTGTGTACGTGCGTGCGCGGGTGTGTGTGTGTGTGTGTACGTGCGCGTGCGGGTGTGTGTGTGTGTACGTGCGCGCGCGGGTGTGTGCGTGTGTACGTGCGCGCACGGGTGTGTGTGTGTGTGTGTACGTGCGCGCGCGGGTGTGTGTGTGTGTACGTGCGCGCGCGGGTGTGTGTGTGTGTGTGTGTGTACGTGCGCGCGCGGGTGTGTGTGTGTGTGTACGTGCGTGTGCGGGTGTGTGTGTGTGTGTGTGTGTACGTGCGCGCGCGGGTGTGTGTGTGTGTGTACGTGCGTGCGCGGGTGTGTGTGTGTGTGTACGTGCGCCGGTGTGTGTGTGTACGTGCGCGCGCGGGTGTGTGTGTGTGTATGTGCGTGCGCGCGCGGGTGTGTGTGTGTGTACGTGCGTGCGCGGGTGTGTGTGTGTGTACGTGCGTGCGCCGGTGTGTGTGTGTGTGTGTGTGTACGTGCGTGTACGTGCGCGGGTGTGTGTCTTGTCTCGGGTCCTCTCCAGCTCCATTGATGGCGCAGTCTGTGGGTTGTCAGGCCGGTCAGAATAAAAGGTGGCAGCCAGTCAAAACAAGCCCTGTTATTGCAGCCAGGACCGGGGCCGAGTGAAGAGGCTCTTTTCAGGCACCCTTAGTGTGCTAAAGTGATCCCGCACACAATGGAGGACACAGGGAGGCCATCCCCAGCAAACAGGCAAAACAAACAGGACCCCCAGGCCCCACCAGGCCCCACCAGGCCCCACCAGGCCTCTAATGCCCACCACGCTACGGACCCTTCCTGGGGCGCCCCCCCCTCCCCCCCTCCCCCCCTCCCCCAGTCAGACACGAGCGAGGCCGGATCACACCACACTCCATCATCCTCTAATCTCTCCCTCCGGCGGCCATTTTGAAAAGTAGGCAGATTCTCTCTGGCTGAAGTCTCACAACTCTCCGTTTACTTCTGCAATTCCCCCGTCAGCGTGGTCATACGGGAACTGCATTATTACTTCACTGACCGGCCGGGACCGAATGTTAAAAAACAATATATTCAACATATAGCACAGTGTATTTAAATTTAAATGAATACAAATACACGAATAGAACATATTGAATGTATTTCAATTCAAGGCTTTTAATTGATTGTTTGTTTGTATTTTAAACACGTGAACGAAAATGCGAAGCCAGGCATTGTTGTCCATGCAGGCACAAATGCACACATATACAACTTATGTTTCTGTTTTTACATCGGAGCAGCCTGTGTACACACACACACCCACACATTACATCATTATTTACTGTCTCAGTTACATTTAAGTCCAATAAATGCAGCGTTATATGCTTAAGGAGGGAAAGTGAAAATGAACAGAATAAAAAGAGGGAAATGTACACAATAGCATGGGGACCCCCTCTCTGCCAGCAAATCAATCTCGATCCCGCTGCGATGCCAACGCGCAAAATAAAGCCCAAAAAATAACATAATACCGCATCATAGCAGCGAAATAAACGCAGCAGCGTTTCTACCACAAACAGCAATTTTACCCAAAACTTTATGGATATTCCAGAAATGATTTTATCTGCGATCATACAGCATTTTTAAACGCAGGCCAAAACACGGATGAAAAATGAACATACAACGTACACACGCACGGCTGAAGCACGCAATCAGCTCCTTTCTCATTAAAAATACTCCCTTACTTTTCCCGCTAACCCTGACAGCTTGATAGTTGAGCTGGTACTCTCTGTTGGTCCGCGCAGGGGCAGTTTTGACTTTGTGGAGGAGTGCTTTGAATCACGACCAGGGAAAGTTTGTGTTGAAGCCCAGCTGGCAGGGTGACAATTTGGCTGACAATGATGGCGGAATTAGCACTCCGATTTATTAGCACTGCCTCAAATTACTTTCCCAACTTATTGGCCACAACCAAAAAAAAAAAAAAAGAAACATAAATAAATAAAAAATAAGAAAGAAAAAGAGAAAAAAGTCAAAAGATTTTTTTATAAGAAGTTGAGGCCAAATACTTTTTCTTAAAAAAAAAAAAAACACTTGCGGTTTCCAAAAAAATAATATGTGTAAAACACAATTTTTTTTTTATTAGAACTCATAATTAGAAGACTTAAACCAACTCCTTCAAACAGCTACTGGAGCAGGCCAGCTAGACAAAATTGCTGAAAAAAAAAAAAGCGATTTTTTTCCTTTTTCTTTCCACCCCCTCCCTCCACCTCTTCTTCTTCTCCTTCTTCTCCTTCTTCTTCTTCTGGTCTTTTGAAACATGTGGTCAGCTGTTGTGCTTCCATGTGGTCAGATGATCAAAGCCCCGGCCTGGCGGTAATGGTCCCCCACTGCAGCGTGGCTCTGCCTGGGATCAGCGGCCCAGCAGGTGGGGGGGACAGCCTTGGGAACGGACAGAAGAGGAGAGGGGGAAGCGAGAGGCCCAGCCAGCCAGAAATAAAGACTTCCTAAGGCCCGCGTCTCGGACAACGGAGCCGCCCGGCGCGGGGGAACGGGCTGAAAAATGAAGGGTCCGCACATTTTGGGGGAGAGGGGCCGTCGAGGGGGGACTGGGGTGGAACCCTGTGTGAGAAAGGGAGATGGATTTTTTGGATATATGTTGGCCGGGGGGTGAAGGCTTGATCCGGACCGTTTGTGCAGAAATGTGTGGGGTTTGGAGCGGGGGTGATGGGGAAGGGAGATTTCGCCACCTGCTGCCCCTCTACACAAACACACAGTATTTCACTCTCACCCAGAACACAGTAAAACACTCACACCACTTAAAATTAAACACTACTGTATATAATACAGAGGCCTATGCCTGTCTATGTGTTGTGAGGTTGTGCGTATACTAACTCGTGCGCACACACAAACACATACAGACACACACTTGCAGGCAAGCGCACAGACACACAAACACATACAGACACACACTTGCAGGCAAGCGCACAGACACACAAACACATACAGACACACACTTGCAGGCAAGCGCACAGACACACAAACACATACAGACACACACTTGCAGGCATGCGCACAGACACACAAACACATACAGACACACACTTGCAGGCAAGCGCACAGACACACAAACAGATGCATAGACACTCGCAGCACACATACACACAATCGTGCACACACACACACACACACACACGCACGCACGCACAAACACACAAACAAACACACGTCAGGACCACAGCAGGGCTGTGTTTACCTACAGCCCACGGGGACATGTGAAAACTCACAACCCTGGCTACTTCACATACATGCAGGAGCCCCGTAGAACACTTTTCACTGCTGTCTGTCATTTTGATTGCCCAGAAGGCCTCGGCCCCCCCGCCAATGCCCCCCCCCGCCCCCCCATACCCCTCACCCCATACCCCCCCAACGCCCCCCCCCACACACCCTGTTTGGCCAGATGGCTTTTTTTAACTGTCTGTGGTCTCCTGCACCTCCACACTAAGTCCCTGTCAGAAAATAAGAGGGGCGGGGGGGGCGGGGGGGGCTGAGAATTGTGGGAGATTTGCGAGGACAAATGGTTTGGAGGTAGCAGAGCAAATAAAAAGGATTAGAGGGATTCTTTTCACAGATACTTCAAACTTGTTTGGCGCTCGTCTGCAGTCTTCTCTCAACCCCCCACCCCCCAACCCCCACCCCCCCACCCCCCTCCCAAATAACAAGAGAGCTTTCCCTGTCAAAACAAACTTCAGAAACTTCAGAACCTCATCAGGAGAACTGAGGCCTACAGCGGTCCAGACTGAAACAAATCCAGGGCCTTTTTGTACGTGTGGAACATTACACAGATCTGGGATTCCACACTAAACCACATTTATAACTGATCAAACATAACCCTAAACGTTTAGGGATCTAAAATAAATTGTAAAAAAAAAAAAAAAGCCTACTTTTTCTCCTTTAAAAACTGTTGGAAAAAAACGGAATCCCTTCTTAGTAGAAGCATTAATGCGCAGTAACAGCCTTCCATGGAATAATAACTCGGGGTGTGAAGCAGAACCTGAATGTTTTTCCCCCGATTTCAGGAAAATATGAAGACCTATCAAATTCATGTCCACAAAGGCAAAATGAATCTCCTGCTGGGTCCTGTTCTCTTATGACACATGCCGGTATTTTCAAAGACAAAACAAATAGAATCTATCATAAAGATGACCTCATCAAGTCGTTACAGCAAGAAGAACGACCGTTCTGCTCAACCCCTTTCAGCCTGGCTCAGAAAACAAAAACTCTGAGGAAGAAAGTAACGTGGTTTTAAACCGGGGGGCCGTATTTATTTTATATTATATTTATTTTATTATTTTATCTAGGCATCATCAGAGCTGAGTGAAATCATATATTTCATATACTTTCACCCGTTAGGCCTGATCTGGTGACCATCTCCTGGGCTGGAAGGCATCGGGCATACCCCCGTCATAAGTTAAAAGGGTTATTTAAGAAAGGGCTTCACAGAGATCAGGGATCAGGCACGGGGGGGGGCATTGGAGGGAGATTTTATTTGCCTGCTGATGGAGAGGGGCAGTTGGTGGTTGCAACTGCTTGCAGATGGGGGGGAGGCGGGGGGGCAGTTGAAAACATGGGCTTTTAAACCCATTTAGCATACGAATTTAAGAATCAAACTTTTCAACAATATTCAAAGCGAGATCCTTCTTTAATACCTTTCAACATTTTGATTAGTGTTCCGCCGGTGTGCTCAGAAATTTCACCTCTGCCTAACAAGGTACCGTATCAGAAACGTGTGTGATGTTTTTATTTTTAGAGTTCTTTCAGTCCTTTCATGTAGTTTAATGCTCACTGAGGTAATTTTATTCTCATTTATATACAGTAACTCAGTTTATGTTCAACACTCTTGTGGGACTATACTCTGCCAAAACATTACATTACATTATTGGCATTTGGCAGACGCTCTTTTACCTTAGCCACTACGCTATGGGCCACCCCTCTAGGGAAGTACAGCACTGCGGTCTCTGACCTGTGCATGTGTGTTTGCATTGTATGGGGCTCAGCACAAGAGCAGGTAACATAAAGCATATCTGACCCAGGTCTGAGCAGCGTCAGCAGCCTGCTGAATAACGAGGCAGTGCACTATGGGAGATGAGGAGGGCAGAGATCGAGGGCGATGGACGTGCGGTAACCTGCTGGATGTCCCAGCAAACTCAGCCGAGAGGCTGAAGCTCTTTTTAGCTTCACCCATGAGGCACATTACATTACATTACATTAATGGCATTTGGCAGACGCTCTTATCCAGAGTGACATACAACAAAGTGCAAAGTGCATACCCATAACCAGGGACAAGTATGGGTGCGGGCAGCCTGTAGTGTAGTGGTTAAGGTATGACTGGGACCTGCAAGGTCGGTGGATCGATCCCCGGTGTAGCCACAATAAGATCCGCACAGCCGTTGGGCCCTTGAGCAAGGCCCTTAACCCTGCATTGCTCCAGGGGAGGATTGTCTCCTGCTTAGTCTAATCAACTGTACGTCGCTCTGGATAAGAGCATCTGCCAAATGCCGTTAATGTAATGTAACAAGTGCGCTGAAAGAACCTAGAGGGAAGTACAATTTCAACTGCTACCTGTACAACATAACCACACGTCACCCTGACATCACTGGGGTGACACGCTGAATCAAGTCCACGCCACCGAAATTCCTCAAGCGCGCTTCGTTTATAAACCAGCAGCTGATTGCTGCTTCTGCTGGATCATGATATCGCATCGGAGACTTTCCAGTCAGGGCTGAGCCTGCTACATCACGGGCTGATTATACATATGAAGCTGGATAAACACAGAAATCAGACTGCGGGGGGGGAAAGTGTGGGATACAGCAACTTTCCTTATCAGATGATTCGGAAACGCATCTGAGGAGAACCTAAATGTGTCGAGGGTACCCGAAAACCTGCGATATCAAAAACACTCCATATCAGCGAGCGTGCCGCCATGCCCGTGCGAAACAGTCATTTGTGTTTGATGTTGTTGTTTTATGTCTCAGGCTGTCAGGAGTGAAGTCACTCGATGGCAATTTTACTAGCATGGCATTTAAAGGTGTGCAGAGAGGGTTTTACTCCATTTTGAGTTAAGCAGGTTCATGGATAGGCAAAGTTTTTATATAAAATATACCTCTGGCTGTGTACTCCACATCTCAAAAGTTATTTTGAGATGTCATTGGTGGGTATAACGATGGCTAGCTGCGCCATATGCTGACTTCCCTGCTGAAAAAATAGCTCACGCTAGGTTTTGAAACAGCTGGTAGCTGGTTGACCAGTTAGACCAGCTCCGTACTCACCACGGTTTGACCAGCTCAAGCTAGGTTTTGAAACAGCGGGTAGCTGGTATTTCAGACTGGCCATGACTGGATTTTACAGCGGGGTTTTCACTGCGTACAGGGAACGCGGGGAACCCACCGTCATTCCGTAATTATGCCAAACCAGCCTTTGATTGTTTTGCATGATTAACAAGCATGGCAATTTAAAAAGGATTAGATCTACCCATTAGGAGGTGATTCATTTCAACATGATTGCAGCCGTGATAACGCTACCTTAGTTCATTAAAATATCGTCTTCTTTTTTTTTATGACGAATAAACCCCTAACAATCGGAAAATGACTTAACATAACCCCATCTCCCTTCCAGTGTTTACTTAATATGAATCGCACAATGAATAGCTGTAAGACTACAGTATTAGTCACAATCAATTGAGTAGGAATACACAGCTGAAGGAACACCGCATCCTAAAGTGCTAAATCTAAAATCAGCTTGAAGACAGCGATCAGAGAAATGAACAGTTCCCCGCGTATCCGGCTCCTCGCTCACAGTTCACCACCGCACCGAACATACTATAAGTAAATACTTAATGTTTGCCAGCTTTAAAGGAATATTAGGCTCCGTATTGAATTTATTGGAGCCTCTTAACTAATTCCTGACAGCACAGGGCTAGACATTTGATTTCGAGTGTGTAGATGTCATTATGTTGCTTAGCAACGTGCCAAGAACTTCCTGTTTGAATAAAAGCAAACTATTCAGACTGTGATCCAGGAAATAATGCTGGCTTGTTTGGAAGGAGGTTTGCATGCGGGCACACAAGAGCCACATACTAAGTAGGCTGTGTTTGAGTTTAGGCTACCATCAAATACAGACTTACACTTTGGGAACAAATAGTCGCCATAATTCCTTATTAAAAAGATCAAAGACTGATTTATTGATCTTAGATTTACACAATCATTTGGGATATTTGATTACTGTAGTTTGGGGTGTGTTATTACTACCATACAGTGGAGTACAATACACCGAGTACAAAAAGACATAGAGGATTAAAATGAAATTTCTGGATTTTACAAACTGTGCTTCAATGCCAGGAAAGTAACCAGTTACAAGAAAGTAACCATGGCATACATAAAAACACTTTGTTATTCTTAATCCCTTTTATAAAACAGAGAAAGACATTGTCTTCCAGCAATACATACGAGGTCCTCAGAACAATGTTTTGGATATGGTATAAAAACGTCTGGGGTGATAGGTAATCAGGGTACATACTGTAAGTGGTACAACACTGGGAATATCGTGTGACTGTAATATAATCTGCAGGGAAAGGACCAGCCTCGATGGGCTGAAGGTCTTCACATCATACTCTTATGTCCTCATGCTCCAGGCTTTCCAACAGATCACTATGTGCACACTCATCGAGGCCGAAAGCATACCCAGTTCCATTAAAATAAGAAAAACTTTAGAGTGCTGATTATTTGAAACAGAATCCATACGTTTTAAACCGAACGCGTTTTATAAAACTATATCTACTGTTTAGCAATGAGCCCAAATAAAAGCGCTCTGCAGAACGACCCGATGACCTGTCAATCGGAGCTGGTGAACAGGCATCGCGGCCTACAGACGCCATGTTACATTACATTACATTATTGGCATTCGGCAGACGCTCTTATCCAGAGCGACGTACAGTTGATTAGACTGAGCAGGAGACAATCCTCCCCTGGAGCATTGCAGGGTTAAGGGCCTCGCTCAAGGGCCCAACGGCTGTGCGGATCTTATTGTGACTACACCGGGATTAGAACCACCGACCTTGGGTGTCCTGGTCCTTTACCTTAACCACTACGCTACAGGCCGCCCCATCACATCAGGTGCAGCGCTCGGCAGTACAGTAGTTTTGTTTTGGGTTTTTTCATGAAAGAAATTGAAATCTGCAGCCAAATCTGAGGAAAGTGAGGTTTACAGTACTGAGTAATAGCTGGAATGAGTCACACTCTGTCTCGAGGTGGACACTGTGGATGTCGCACCCCAGGAAGACCCACCAATCTTTATTTCTGTATAGCACTATTTACAAGCAGATTGGCATTCAGTGCTTTACAATGGACAGAACAAAAAACAGAAACAAGCCCAATTTACACAATTGAGAAAACGTGGAAAATCATTCCCGGACCCCTTAAAAGGCAATCAAACTGCAGGAAATCCTTTGCTTGCCAGGGTATTCAGGATATGACATCACAGAATATGGTGTCTGAGAATTTGGGCCACACTCACACTGGAGGTGACCCAGAGGTTGACTTAGACTTCTGTAGACAGACAGAATGTGTGTGTGTGTGTGTGTGTGTGTGTGTGTGCATGTGTGTGAGTGTGCGTGTATGTATATATGAGTGTGTACGTGTGTGAGTATGTGTGTGTGTGTGCGCATGTGTGTGCGTGTAAGTATATATGAGTGTGTGTGTGTGTGTGTGTGTGGCTGTACGTGTGTGTGAGTGTGTGTGTGCATGTAAGTATATATGCGTGTGTGTGTGTGGCTGTACGTGTGTGTGAGTGTGTGTGTGCATGTAAGTATATATGCGTGTGTGTGTGTGGCTGTACATGTGTGTGTGTGCGCGAGATGCGGACCATTTCCCCGGTGGAGAGCCAATGTGGGGCGGAAGCACCCTGCTGTCATAAGAATGAAAAACACGGCCGTACGAGAAGGAAAACACACCTTTAAACCCCCTGCACAAAGAGCACAGCGCTCAGCAACACTCACAACCCAAATGAGAAAGAGCTCACAACACAAATAAAACTCATTCTCATCCTATCACACCGCGACTCACACTGCTTTCAGCCTTCAGACGCCAGCAAAATGCCAGCAGATTATTTTAAGAGAGACATCAATTTTCACGTTCTGTTCATCAATATTTCCAATGTGCTGTGCGCTCCACCGTCCTCTCAGCTGCACCCCTCTCATCATTCCACAGTCTGCTCGGCCCCGGTGACCCCCAACACAAATTCATTCCCCAGCAAAAGACAACAACAACATTTACCACTTTCCTTGCAGAAGCAGTTTTGATTATCTTTTTCTCTCTTTTCTCTCTCTCTCTCTTTTCTGCTGTGTGATTAGCAGTCTCTCTCTCTCTCACTCACTCTCACTCTCCCTCTCGATCTCTCTGTCTCTCTCTATCCCTCTCTCACTCTCTCTATCTCTCTCTATCTCTGTCTCTCTCTCTCCCTCCCTCTCTCTATCTCTCTCTCCCTCTCTCACTCTCTATCTATCTCTCCCTGTCTCTCTATCTCTCTCTCTGTCTCTCTATCTCTCTCTCTCTCTCTCCCACTCTCTCTGTCTTCCTCTCTCTCTCTCACGCAGACACACTATCACTATCACACACATCATATGATCGTTTGGAAGCAGGGGCAGTCCCCCTGAGGAGGAGCCCCATTTTAAAAGAGAGTCATTTCCCTTATTTACGATCCCCTCCATAAACAACATGTCACCTCCTAGCAGGGCCGACTGCGGACGCAGAACAGAGGAGAAGCGTTTCATTAGCACAGCAGCCCGCGCGCCAATCTGCATATGAATGCGCCGACTAATGTGCCCATCATCGCAAACTGCCTGCTAAGCAAATAAACGGGGAGAAGTACAAGGTAATCATCGGTTTTATTGCCCGTACGGAAATATGGAGCAAAAATCACCAGCGCTCGGAATGAAACCCAGACGCCGTATTTCGATTGATTTGAATCGGATGGATTTGAATCGGATTGATTTGACACGGGATAAGGGCTCACATTCACAGGGAGTGGAGCTGAAACAGGAAGAGGTGGGGATGCACTCCTCCCAGTCTCCTACCATCACTCATACCCCGTCCAGCGCATCAAACCCCCCTCCAGAGACATCAGCACTTCTTTGCACTGCACTAATGCTCCCATTTGGGCCCTGTTAATTGTGCAATGATTATCTTTGCACTCTTCAGACACTCACACTTCACCTTGTGTTCCTCAGGGTTTCATTTATTATTCTGGAGTTCACACCTGAGGGAGGGCATACGCAGGCAAACGGGGGGGGGGGGGGGGGTCTCAGAGGGGCTGGTGACAGAGGGCAGACAGGGGGGGGGTGTGGGAGAGGGGGGGTGGCTGTTTTGACGGGGGACGCCCATGCGAGCAGCACCTCCCTGCGTTCAGTCTGCCTGTGTATATATTTGATTAGCCGTAATTACACAGAGGGAGCCATTTCCTGTTAAGGCAGTGTCAAAGGCACTTAAATAAACAGGTAATTCAGATAACGAAACACAGAAGACTACAATCCAAATGCTCCCCCCCCCCCACCTCACACACACACACACGCACACACATACACAGACTCACGTACACACACATATACACACAAACACAGACTCACGTACACACACATATACACACACACACACACATACACAGATTCACATACACACACACACACACACACACACACACACATACATGTTTACATTTTTATCACAGTCTTATTATTTCAATCTGATCCCTTAAGTCAGTCATTCATCCTTCAATCAATGACTTCACTAGATGCCATTAAAATATGGTCCAATATTGCTGGGAGCTATAAGAGGGGATGGATGCACAGTCCCATGAATCAGTTTGAGTTTATTTTTGAGAGGTCACTGATTCCTTACAGCCGGCAGGAGATTCACAGAACAGCATAAACTGCATCGGCGCTGGGGGAATGACAGCAGAAATCCATGGCAACAACCTTGCTTGCAATCAGTTCCTATGCCGGGACAAACACCCTCTTACTGTAAACTGTTAAGTGATTATTGAACCAGAGCAATCAAGTGTGGCCCCCCAGGCCCCAGAAACCCCCCCCCCCCCCCCCTTCCCTCCACCTCTACAAACAATGTGGCAAATGACTCACGCATCTCTCCTGACATTTTAACTGAAAGCCACAAAGCACGGTGACCCCGCATACGTTCCAGCACTCCGTACTGAAGCCAACGAGCCGCCTGATTGGTGTTTGGCATGCGGAGAGAGGAACCGCGTGTGGCTGCCTCATATGCCTCCCCCCACACACACATATATACACACAAACATACACGCACGCACACACACACATATATACACACAAACATACACACGCACGCACACACACACATATATACACACAAACATACACACATACACACATGTACACACACAAACATACGCATGCATGTACACACACACATATATACACACAAACATACACACATACACACATGTACACACACAAACATAAGCACACACACACACAAATACACATACACACATATATACACACAAACATACACACACACACACATATATACACACAAACATACACACACACACACACACAAATATACACACACATACGCACGCACACACACACACACATAAACACAGACATACGCACGCACACACACACATATATACACACAAACATACGCACGCACACACACATACATACATGTACACATGCACACATGCACACACACAGGCACACAAACGCATACACATATACAAACACACATGCACACACGCACACACACATGTACACATGCACACATGCACACACACAGGCACACAAACGCATACACGCACACACATGTACACACACATATATACACACATGCATGCACGCACGGACACGCGTACACACACATACACACGCATGCACACACACACACGCTCACACACACACACAAATACACTTGCACACAAACACACACACATGCAAACGACAGCAACCACACTCTCCCACTCCTCCCCTGCAAATCCAGAACAGTTCGGTGGGGGTTGGGGGGGGCTTGCAAATTGCCGGTGATTTGAATGTCTGATCAGACCCCACCCCGCTTAATCTTTTTCCAGAATGGAGTGAACACATGGAGGAAGGGAGAGTGGATAGTGGGGGGGGGGGGGGGTTGGTGTTCTTTTTTACGGCAATCTCAACCCCAATTTCAAATCAGGACAGGGGGCACATTCCTCCATTCCTGACTCTCCAAAATAAAAGCAACACGCCTCGTGCTTCTCCATGTCTTAACAGCACCTCTTCATCGCGAGGATGACCTCGGCCATTACTGCAAAAGGGCGAACCGGAAAGAGTGCAGATATGATTAGTGCTTTCTAAACCCCTTATAATGGCAGAGGCAGCGATGGCAAAAACCTCCACACAGCGAAGCAGCAGAGTCTCCCAGCTCAAGCCCAACAATGAGGGACTGAGTGGGAGGATGAAAGCAGAGGATAAATCAAGCCACTGTTTGTGTGTGCGCGCGGAGTGGGAGGGGCTCTGCACGTGTGTGACAGCGTTTGAGTGACAGCACGAGCGGGATGATGTAATTACACCGGTGCATGCAGGGAACTTCCCTCAGATTCCGTGCCCCAGATACCTGGAACTCCTTAACCCCGGTCCTAAACACTGTAAAACCCTGATCCTAAATACAGTAAAACCCTGATCCTAAATACAGTAAAACCCTGATCCTAAATACAGTAAGACCCTGATCCTAAATACAGTAAAACCCTGATCCTAAATACAGTAAAACCCTGATCCTAAATACAGTAAAACCCTGATCCTAAATACAGTAAGACCCTGATCCTAAATACAGTAAGACCCTGATCCTAAATACAGTAAGACCCTGATCCTAAATACAGTAAAACCCTGATCCTAAATACAGTAAAACCCTGATCCTAAATACAGTAGTGTCTGCAGTGAGTGATGACAACTATAATTTATTTAATTCTAAATTACTTTACAGCATCCGCTCTCAATGCGTCCCCGAGTTTAAATGAAGGAAAATGGAAAGTGAAAATAAAAAAAGGAACCTTTGAATGGATGATATTGGACACGAGAGTGTTGCTCTGGTATCAAATCATCTGTTTAAAATGACAAAGAAAAGGCACTCGCTCATCATCAATAATGGGATTTATTGTGCCATGTTTACTAAACAGATAGAACTCACACTCACTGCAAAAACCCCATCTCACATCAGTATCTTCAGTAAGCTACTGTGCAGTCCGTAAGTATTTGGACAGTGGTACAATTTGGGTTCTTTTGGTTTCCGTACTCCAGCAGATTGGATTTGAAATAAAATATACAAATTGTCACCATTAATTTGAGGGTATTTACATTCATTTGATGGTGTGATCCGTGTCAGAATTATATCCCTTTTTATATATATTCCCCCCATTTTAGGGGACCAAAAGTGATTGAACAGTTGGCTTCTCAGCTGTTTCTGATCAGTCAGGTTTAAGAAAGCTTCTCAGTTTGCCTCTGGGGTCTGTTATTGGCATTTGTCAATATGAATATAAGTTCTCCCATTGAATGTGAAGGAAGCCATTATGTTAAAAACTAAAGAAAACAGCCAGAGACAAGAGAGTTACCAAAACAAAGTGTTTGGAGCATCATTATCGAAAAAGAGGGCACTGGTTTCATTTAAATCAAGCTGATAAGAGGTGTCAATACACTTTTTACACAATACACAATTTATTCTGCTGCTGCTG